>NC_137020.1:25296462-25318962 GCF_032717465.1 Coenobita brevimanus
CCACAGCCATACTTACTTCCTCGCACCACCATTCACTTCCTTTTCTTACACCACCACCCACACGTCTCACACCACACACCTCTTCTGCATGCCCCACCACAGCACTCTTAAACAACTGCCATTCCTCCACCACGCTGCCATTTTCCCGATCTTTCACTGCGTTCCACTTATCTTTCAATTTCTCCTGATACTCTATCTTTTTCTCTCTTTTATCCAACTCACTCACTTTCAAAACCTCCCTGCCACACCTAACCCTCCTAGCTCTCACCCATCTCTTACCTACTCTCAACTTTCCCTCCACCAGGTAGTGGTCAGACATACCTCCACCCTCCCCTCTCAGAACTCTCACATCCAACAATCTTCCTATTACATTCCTAGACACAACCACATAGTCCATCAAGGCTCTATCAACAACCCTTCCACCCTCCTGTCTCACCCATGTATACTTATAAATATCTTTCTTCTCAAACAGCGTATTCCCAATCACCATTTCTCGCTCAACACACATCGCTATCATTCGTTCCCCATTTTCATTTCTTCCAGGCACACCATGCATACCAACTACGCCTTCAACTGCTACATTTCCCACTCTAGCATTCAGATCTCCCATCATTACCACATTCACATTCGCTCCAAAACTCTGCAGACACTCATCAACATCATTCCAGAAAGACTCCCTCTCTTGTTCATCCCTTTCACTACCAGGCCCATATGCACTCACAAACACCCACAACTCACGTTCAAATTTCGCTTTCACCCATTCAATCACACACTGCTGTACTTCCGGACTCACTAACAAGGCCACACCTTCTCTTGCCCTTCCTCTATCAACACCTGACAATCTTCCATTCACACTTCCAAACATAGATTCCCCCTTCCCTTTCATCTTCGTTTCACTCAAAGCTAACACATCCAACTTTCTTCTCACAAACATTCTCCCAATCTCCTCCCTTTTAGCCTCAATTGTACTACATCCACGCACAAAGCTAACCCATTCAATCACACACTGCTGTACTTCCCTAGTCCCCTCACCCCGCCCCTTTTAGTCGCCTTTTACGACACGCAGGGAATTGAGGCTATATATTTATATATATATATATATATATAATCATGGAAGGTCAGTCCACAACTCTTGATAACATTATGAGTGAGAGTGGCCCAATAATAACAACAGGTGCATCTCCATCATACCCAGTGAGTCGTCTACTAATCCAGGCTAATGTCCACTACGCTGATGCAGATCTGACTTCTCACACACTGCCTTTCTGTCCGCGGATTTACTGGATCCATCGTGTTTCTGGGGATGAATGGATAGATGAAGTGCATTTTTGACGGTGTGAGGTGAAAGGGGTGCTAGGTAATTTGTGTTGCCAGGTAATTTGTGAATTATGAGCGCGCGCGGGCACACACACACACACACACACACACACATGGATGGATAGATAGACTGATATATAGATAGATAAACACACACACCTTCACTTTCGTCAGTTGGGCCTGTCATGTTCATAACCATATAGTGAAGCAGGTGTATTTTTATGTCATGCTTTTGGGTCTGGAAAATAAAACTTGCTTTAACGGAATTAAAATAATAAAAGCGTTCCTCACTCTAGCCAGCGATAGATGGCTTGTTAGGCGAGGTGATTACAGGATGGCTTGTCAGGTGAGGTGATTAGGCTGATTGGTAGTTGGTTCTTTACTCCAGGTTAACATGGCACCGAGATTTTCGTCCTTATGCTGCTTATTTCCCTTAACTCGTTGGGAAAATAAAAGAATACTACGGCTCTACATCTTTTAAATAGCGCTTTTTCTCGGGAGTAGCACTGTATTGTGATGTTAGGTTAGGTTAGATTAGTACAGAAGATGAACTGATGGCAATTTTAGGTCATGTTATAGTGGACAGAGTTTAAGTTCCTTTGACTGGTAGACGGATACTGCTTCCTGAGAGTCGCGTGAACAATGGGTTGTAGACCAAATGATAACCCCTTCAGTCCGATGATGTATTTTGTATATTATTGCTACCATCAAACTATTTTATTGAACTTGGGCAGGACCTTTATTAGGGACGGCGCAGACGAGAGATATATCTACCTCCTCCAGTTCAATAAGTCGTTCCTTAGCTGAGTAGTAAAGCCGTCTTAAGATTGCAAGGTTAAAATATGACGTCATCGTAGTGAAGATAAAAATTTCCGTTTTCCCATGTAAAGCTGAATTGCCAGTTTCATACAGTTTAAAGAACCAGTTATATTGCAATGGTTGTGATATTTTGGGAAACATATAGAAAGAGATCTTCCTTTATAGCCCCGTATTCCAGATGACAGGGGAACTTCCTAACACCTCATCCTAAGCGGTTTAATCCAAACAGTACGCCTTACATAATACGGTAGTATAATTCTGAATTCCATTTGTTTCTTATTTACTCCTGATATTGACGTAAATTTCATAAATAACATAGAAGACAGTACTGAGGTGTGACGTGCTAAATAAATCGCTAAGGAATAGGTGTTAGGAATTATCACTTAGAATACGACCCATGGATTAAGTGTAGGATAGAGCCTTTATAAAGTAGTGTCTCTCTTCTCATTCTTAAGACCCGGACACGCCCCCGAAAATGTGATCGCCACGAGGAAACGACGCTCAGTGGTCCATCCGCTTTCAGTCTCGAATACTACAGCAGCTCTAACCCGGTGCTTCGTTTCATCTCTGTTAATCTTTTCTCTCCGTTGGGCTCCTCCGATCACAACCTTTTTACCTTAACCTGTCCTATCGCTCCAGTACGGCCTGCGGACCCTCCAGGGAAACGTCGTCTCTGGCATTTTGGAGCTGCGGACTGGGAGGCCCTCAGGCAGTACTTCTTTGATTTTCCCTGGAATGATTATTGCTTCCATGGCCGTGAGCCATCTGAGTGTGCCTTGCGCATTACGGAGGTTATTCTCTCGGGCATGGAAGCATACATTCCTTTCTCATATCCTTTGACTAACGCAAGAAAGCCTTGGTTTAATCACGCTTGTTCTAATGCTGTCCGCAACAAGGAGAAGGCCTACAAAAGGTACCGGAGCCAACCCACCCCTGAATCACATAATCTTTACGTTTCTGCCCGGAATCGTGCTAAGTCTGTTCTTCGCTCTACTAAAAATAATTTCATCCATACTAAATGCTCTCAACTCTCCAACTTGAATTCTTCCCGCTCCTTCTGGCACCTTGCCAAAAATCTTTCTAACAACTTTACCTCATCATCCTTCCTCCTCTTTTCTACTCTGATGGTTCTCTAGCTATTTCTTCTACTGATAAAGCAGATCTCTTCGCACAGACTTTCTCCTCCAATTCCACCTTAGACGATTCCGGTGCTGTTCCTCCATCACTTCCCCCTCTGACTTCCTCATGGCTGACATTAAAATTTCTTCAGTTGATGTATTTTCTGCCATTACTGGCCTCAGTACTAACAAGGCATATGGGCCTGATGGGGTCCCTCCTGTTGTTCTCAAAAACTGTGCTTCTGTGCTTACACCCTGCCTAGGCAAACTATTTCGCCTTTGTCTGTCAACTTGTACCTTTCCTTCTTGCTGGAAGTTTGCTCTCATTCAGCCAGTCCCAAAGAAGGGTGACCACTCCCAACCCTCCAACTATCGTCCAATTGCTTTAACGTCCTGTATTTCAAAAGTTTTCGAGTCAATTCTTAATAAAAAAATTTTAAGGCATCTTTCCTATCACAACCTTCTTTCCGATCGTCAGTATGGGTTCCGTCAGGGACGCTCCACTGGCGATCTTCTCACCTACCTTTCAGACTCCTGGTCATCCTCCTTTCGGGACTTTGGCGAAAGCTTTGCCATTGCACTTGACATCTCAAAGGCTTTCGATCGAGTCTGGCATAAATCTTTAATTTCCAAACTGCCCTCCTACGGTTTCTATCCTTCTATCTGTACCTTCATCGCTAGCTTCCTTTCTGGTCGTTCTATAGCTGCTGTCGTAGACGGCCATCGTTCTTCTCCTAGATCTATCAACAGTGGTGTTCCTCAGGGCTCTGTCCTATCACCAACTCTCTTCCTTTTATTCATCAATGATCTTCTAAGCTGTACATCTAACCCTATCCACTCATACGCTGATGACTCCACCCTTCACCTTTGCATTCGGTTCCCGCAACGCCCATCTCAACAGTTACTTCAAGAAACAAGGGATGAGGCTATGGCACACCTAATGTCTGACTTGGCTCATATCTCTGACTGGGGTAAAAATAATATGGTTGTCTTTAATGCTTCTAAGACTCAGTTCTTACACCTATCAACCCGACAAAATCTTCCACAGGTATACCCACTAATGTTTAATAATATTCAGATTAATCCTGCATCATCTTTGAACATGCTTGGGGTTTCATTTACTCGGGACTTATCTTGGAAAGATCATATTACATCTCTTGTAAAATCTGCTTCCAAGAGATTGGGTGTGCTAAGCCGACTCCGCTCTTTCTTTACCCCTGCACAATTGTTGACTCTATACAGGGGTTTTATCCGCCCCTGTGTGGAGTACAACTCTCATGTGTGGGGAGGCTCCCCACATACAGCTCTTCTCAATAGGGTGGAGTCAAAGGCTTTTCGTCTCATTAACTCTCCTCCTCTTACTGACTCCCTTCAACCTCTGTCTCTTCGCTGCACTGTTGCATCTTTATCTCTTTTCTATCACTACTTTAATGGTCACTGCTCCTCTGAACTGTCTGCTTGCATTCCTCCACCTCTACGACGGGCGCGTAGCACCCGTCTGGCAGCAAACTCTCATCCCTTTTCTGTCCAACTCTCTAATGCAAGAGTTAACCGTTACTCCCAGTCTTTCATTCATGCAACAGGTCAGCTCTGGAACTGTCTCCCTCTGTCTGTATTTCCTCCTGCCTATGATCTCCAGTCTTTCAAACGCAGTGTGTCCAGGCATCTCAAAATGATCGGATCTTGAATTTGGCTCTCTATTGTATTTTGTTTTTCTCTTGGAGGGAACTGTTACTGCGGGCTCATGGCCTTTGGTTCCTTCTTCCTCGCATAAAAAAAAAAAAAAAAAAAAAAATCTCGTCAGTCACATGTTTCGAGCTAGTGTGGCCCTAACCTTTTACATCGCCTCTCTTCTCTCTCAACTACTGTAACTCCATCACGCAAGTAATATAAGTGTTGTGGCCCTCCTTTGTTAGATTTGTGTGTGTGTGTGTGTGTGTGTGTGTGTGTGTGTGTGTGTGTGTGTGTGTGTGTGTGTGTGTGTGTGTGTGTGTGTGCTTCAAAAGACGGCCTTCTGTTATCTCCCTACTCAGCAAAATTCCCTCAAAGAAAATCATTTACTTTTTCTCAGAAGTACGTTATGATCATCTTGGAATTACCATATTCTCATCCTCAGAAATGGTAGGACAAAAAAAAGGGTGTGGGAGGGGGTATTGGGATAAGGAAAGAGGGAGGGAGGATACATGTTGAGGCAGAAAGGTTGGCTTGATGATGATGATGATGATGATTGTAAGGTCATAGAACGAAAAAGAGGGGGGAATAGTGGAGGAAGGGTTACGAGAAGGGTAGGAGGAGGAGGAGGAGTTAAAAAGGGATAGGGGAAGGGAGAGGGGAGATGATGGTGTGGATAAGCGAAGGAAGGAGGAGGGACTAATGGAGGATGGGGAGAGGGAGTGAGTTGAAAGAAGTGTGGGTAAGGGAGAAAGGAAGGTGATGGAGAAGGGAGAGGAGGGAGTGTATAAGGAAGATAATGTAAATCAGTAAGGAAGAGGAAGGGGAGAGGGAGGAATGGGATGGAAGCAGAGGAAGAGGAGGGGAGGGGAGAGGACGCTAAGGATGGAGGAAAAGGGGACGGGAAAGGAAAGGAAGAGGGAGGGCAGGAAGAATGTGAATATGGAAGAGCATAGAGGGAGGTAAAGGAAGGAGTGTAGAGAAATGGAGCGATACGGAGGGAGGAAGTAGGAAGGAGAAAAAGACATAGAGAAGAATGAGGAGTGAGGGGTAGAGGGAGGAAGGAGTGAGTAGGAGGAAGGAAGGAAGGATGGAAAGATGAGGTGAGCGGGTAGGGGGGGAAGGGATTGGTGGGGTAGGAAGGAGGAGGAAAAGACAGAGAGGGGTAGGGGGAGGATGGAGTGGGTAGGAGGAAGTAGAAAGGATGAAGAGAGGAGGTGATTGGGTAGGGGGGGAAGGGACTGTTAGGGTAGGAAGGAGGAGGAAAAGACAGAGAACCGAGAGAGGAGAGAGGGGTAGGGGAAAGAAGGAGTGGGTAGGAGGGAGAAGGAAGGATGGAGAGAGGAGGTGGGGGGGTAGGGGGAAGGGATTGGTGGGGTAGGGGGGATGGGAATGGTGGGGTAGGGGCGTGGTCCATTGCATTAAGGTCCATTTACCCATTTACCCATGATTACCCCTCGCCTCTGTGGCCGCTGTAATCTCTCCATCCCTTTCACACTCTCTAATCACTTGGAAATTCCCTTAACTCAACTCTCTTTAGTGTGTCTAGCAGCTCTTTTTTGCTCTCTTTTTTCCCCCCCTCTCCTCTCTCTGTGTTTTCTTGTGTGTGTGTGTGTGTGTGTGTGGATTTCATTTTCTCTCTCTCTCTCTCTCTCTCTCTCTCTCTCTCTCTCTCTCTCTCTCTCTCTCTCATTCTTTCCCTGCATTTTTTTTTCATAACTTGTCATCTATTTCATCAGTTATCCCCCTTCTTTTTCCTCTACTGTATATTCCTCACCTTTTTTCCTCCCTCGTGTCCTTTGGTTGCCATCGTACCTGAAAAGAGAAATAACTAACTTTAGCCTCAGAATATTACAAAAATCCCTAATAACGTGTTTCTTATTTTTATCTTAAGTCAGACGTCATACTTTGAACTTAGGAGAATGTCTTAACAGTGAAGGGAGTTGTGAAGCATGTGTCTAACCTCTTATGCTTAAGAAATCTCTTCCCATCTAAATAAAAGCGTCTGGAGATTGCGTGAGTTTCAGAAAGATATCTTACACTGCAACGTTAAATAATTTGGGTTTTTTTTTTCCTATAACCACCTCAACCACCGATTTAGTCATATTTTGTTCCCACTCATACTTTTTTCCACTTGTTTCCTCGCATTTTTTTTCCTATGTACTTTTCTTTAAGCTTTTTTTCTGTCAAGTTCCCTTCACATTTCCACTTATGTATCTTCTGTCTCATCTCTTCAGTATGTTTCCTCATTTTCGTAGACAGTTTTCCTTAGTTTTTCTTTCTTTCTTTTACTATCTCTCAGTTTCCTTCCCATTGTAACCATCAAATTTTTCCACCGTCAACAATTTCCCATATTTTTCTTTTCCATCTCTTGCCTTTGCATTACCTTTCCAGTTTTCCTCTCCCTACTGTTTTATTTCTCACGCACTAGTTTCCTCACAATCTTCCGCTCTCAATTTCTCTCTCTCTCTCTCTCTCTCTCTCTCTCTCTCTCTCTCTCTCTCTCTCTCTCTCTCTCTCTCTCTCTCCTTTTCCTCCATGTTTTGCCTTCCCTAAATTCCTATATATTCTCGTGCCTGCATTCAGCTTCTCGATTTTCCTCCCACTGCTTTCCCGCGCCTCTCAACCACACCTTTGCTTCTTAACCCCACCCAGTCTTCTTTCACCACATTCCAGTCTGTTCGATCATCCATCTTTTCCTTAGGTATCCAGTCCTAGTAATCTTCTCTTCTAGTCCCCGCTTACCTATACCCAGCCCTCCAACCTTACCCAGCCTTCCATCCCTCCCTCTTACTTCATTCCTCTCCACAGTACAACCACCCACTTAACTCCACCCATCCAGCCCGACCCGTATCATCACTTCTCCCGTCCCCAGCGGTCTAACCTTTATCAAAACCAACGCAGTATCTTACCCCACCTAACACACCTACCTGACCCAACCCAAACCAACCTAATCTCCTTTTACCTCACCTCACCATACCCCAACGCAATCCGGCCATATGGGGCTACTTATAATTACAGACTAAGGCCCCTACCTAGTTCGTTCACTCAAGCCACCCAACCCATCCAACCCACCCCACCAATCCCACTGACCAGCGACTCATCACTTTCCCATCAACTCCATCAAAACCCGTCAGAAACCCAACCCACGCAGCTGTCTTCCCTACCAGAAAACACTAATGGATAAATACTAAATGAAAATTATCTGTTTTAGCTCTAGAAGTCATCCACCTTAACCTCACTCCCACACAGTAACCCACTCTCGCTTGCCACTGTCTCTCCCGCTCACCCCACTAAATGTCACCAACCAGTCCCACTCCACCCCACTCAAACTCAGACCCACCCAAACTCAGACTCACTCTACCTCTACCCCACCAAAACTTAACTCACCCAAACTTAACTCCACCCAGACTTAAACTCTGCCCCACCCAAACTCAGCCCCACCTAGACTCAACAGCACCCAAACTTAACCCCACCCAAACTCAGCCCCACCCAACCATCTCCCATCCACACACAAAAAAAATATATACACATAAGAATGTATAAACGAAAAGGGGGAAAAAAAAAATCATTGCATCGACTTAGGGCCTCGAACCCGACACTTGGCCTACAATTGGGGAAGCTCCTTTGGGAAATTACCGATAACAAGGTGACTTCCTGGCGACACACCCCAGCCGCGGGATTGGGGGGTAAAGAGGCCGGGTTTGGGATTGGGAAGGGATTTGGACGGGATTTGAGAGGTCAGTTGAGGGTGGAGATTAATTTTGGGACGGGATATTGGAATGAAATGAAAACGAAGAAGATCCGTGCTCTATTTTGAAGGAAGAGCGTGGGATTGGATTAAAAAATTAATGTAAGGATTTTTTTTATTAGTAGAAATATAGGCGGGATTGGTATTGAAAGTTAAAGGATTTATTATTAGTAGTAGTTTTTTGCATGGATGGGGTTTCTGGATTTTTTTTATTTTTTATTTTTAGGGGGCTACTTCTTTTTTTCCATTTTTAATTAGGCTAGGATTACGGTGGGTCCAGGGAAGAATTTGGATGATGTTGAAATGGAAGGTAACGCGAACAGGATTAATTTTGGTAATTGAGATGGATTTGGCTTTAACTGAAATGGAAAATCCATTACGTATATACCGGTATTACAGTTTTTAGTTGGAAAATTGTTTTATTATTTTTTAATCATCATGATGATGATCATCATCATTATCCGGACCTCCTTTCTCACCGTAGGGCAGGGTGAGGAGTAGCAGCGTTCAGACAGCCCAAATTTGCCCAATCCAATGGGCCTCGCTTCCATTCACTCATCATTCAAGCCTCCTGAGTCCTGGCTCTATATGATACGCCAAAAACATTCACAACGTTCTGTAGCTTCACATAAACGTATCCGATAGTCAGTCCGGACGCTGTTACGTTAAAAAGGGGTGCCAAATCCCTGATCATGCGCTTCTTCTCGCAATATTCATCCAGCCAGCTCGATCTCTTGTTAGTCCCCTAGCCTCACCGACTTCTAAACCTCTCTTCCTCACACATTCATCCACCATATCCCTCCACCTTCTCCTTGGCCTACCTCTCCTGCTCCCTCCATCAATTTCTCTCAGATATACCAGTTTCACCACTCTACTGATATCCATTCTCTCCACATGACCATACCATCTCGGTACACTCTCTTCGATTCTGGTGTCCACAGACTTCCTCACTCGACATCTTTCACGAATCACATTATTTCGTATCCTATCCACTCTCTCTACTCTACATACATTCCTCGGCAGTCCCATCTCCACTGCTCTCACTCTTGACTTTTCATTTGCATACCACACCATTGTCTCACATCCGTATGTTGAAGTTGGCAACTAGCACTCCTTCATGTAAGCCTCGTGCAGCTGCAACACTCAATCGTCAGTTTCTTATCAAGGCCTTATTATTATTATTATTATTATTATTATTATTATTATTTTGAGGAAAGATGAAGAGGCTGCAGGGATATGAGTTATACTTGGTCCAGGGAGGGATGTGAGATTGGATTAGAAAATAAAAGCATTGGGATAAATTTACCTTAATTGTAATGTATAAAAAAATGGGAAGATAAATTTTTTGGTGAAAATGGAATGGAAAATCAAGAGGATATTAGTTATTTTTTTCTTTTATGAGTGAAATGAATTTTGTAATTTTTTTAGTGTGTGTGTGTGTGTGTGTGTGTGTGTGTGTGTGTGTGTGTGTGTGTGTGTGTGTGTGTGTGCCGTAGCTTTAATCAATTACATGATGATTAATGATGTGCAGTATATACTGTATAGGAGGGAGGGGTCGTTCATTTGTTTTTTTCTTTTTTTAACGAGTGAAAAATGAAAAGTGATATTACAATTAAGAATATCAGTTTTGCGATGAATATCGATTTCTTGCTCCATGTCCTGCTGTAGTTCCCCATAATAATAATAATAATAATAATAATAATAATAATGTCATCATCATCATCATCATCACTGCTAGCACTATCATCATGTCCATTGCAGTATTCACCACCAGCTTTGTCATCACTACCTGTCCCCATCATCATCAACACATCACTATCACCTCTGCCATCACCTGTGTTACCTTCATCCCCACCACTCCTACCACAACCACCACCACCACCACCACCACAACCACCACCACCACCACCACCACACACCCATCATCAGCATCCACAGTTATTGAGGGGGCAGCATTAACCATCAGAATTATCCAACTCAATAATACTGATATTATTGAAAAGAGTATACAACGTTAATATTACAACCACAATTATCACTTTCCATAGTATCGGCTACCGAAATTGTAATCCACATTTATATATATTTTATTTTATTTCTATCTATCATGCAACAGTATTCTCAGCAAGTTACATAGATTAAATCCTAGTAGTTTTGTTGTCTTTATTTTTTTTTTTTTTATTCTTGTTACTCCCGGACGATTTTTATTAACCCACTCATGGTCGGGACAACTCTTTAATATTTACAGTATTACAGGGCAATTCTGGTATCATTTCAGCTGACCTTAGACGATTTTTCATTTTTTTTTAATTGCACCAAATTTTCGTCTTCTTTCAGGCAGGGCAAACTCACTCTCTCTCTCTCTCTCTCTCTCTCTCTCTCTCTTTCTCTCTCAGTTTATTCATGCTACCACCAGACGATTTTATTCTTCTTAATAGGGGACTTTTTTACTGACGGAGTTAATGAAGTCTATCGAAATTTTCCAGAGGCAAATAAAACCATCTGAACGTAGCAAGAATAAAGTAAACAAAGACGCCACCGTACTGAAGGAGTTACTTGGAATAAAATCAAAGAGTAAAGGAGGAAGAGGAGAAAAGAAGAGAGAGGTCTGAGAAGGACAATACCTGAAGTGTTGATATTATTGCTCCTCTGTATTTCCTCTTCCTCTTCCTTCTCTGTTTTCGCTGCTCTTTCTTCTTTCGTTTTCCCTCTTCTTTACATTTTCTCAAGACATTATAATTTTCAGCAGTTCCCTCTTCCATTCGTTTGTCCTTTGCTTGTACTCTCCTCACTTCCTTCCTCCCATTTCTATCTCTGCCTCCTTTTTCATTTCTCTCTCCCTTTCATGTAGATCCTCATCTCTTTCCGTTTTCCCTTCTTTATCTCTTCCCTCCTCCGTCTTTCGGCCTCTCTTTTATCTACGTTCCCCTATCTCCCCCCATACCCACCCCTGACCCACCGGGAAAAAATATAAAGATCCATTCTCATCTCAGTCCTTTATCCTCCCCACTCCATCCTCCCAATCTCTACTCCTCTACCTCCCACCCATCTCTCACTCTCTCTCTCCTCCTTCTTGCCAGACCCCCCTTCCTCTCTCTCTCTCTCTCTCTCTCTCTCTCTCTCTCACACACATCGTGCCACCTCCATCTCACACCTCCCCTTCCCCCCCTCCCACAGCACAGCATTAAAGGATTTGCCTCAAAAAGTGTATTAGAGAGAGGTCCTGCTAACTCACTCTCAAACTTTTGCTCCACTCTGTCACTCTTTGTTTGTCTTTATTGTTGTGCTGTCTGCCTGTATTTGCCGGCTGTGTGTGTGTGTGTGTGTGTGTGTGTGTGTGTGTGTGTGTGTGTGTGTGTGTGCATGTCGTTTGTTTTGATATAAAGTTTGTTTTTATTTTTTCGTGTGATTATTTTTGCTGTGGGGTTGAATGTTTTTTTTTTTTCCTTGGTTCTTGGTTCTTGTTTGCTTTGGTTGTTTTTATTGCTTGATGGTTGTCTTTATGTTAGATTCTCTTGTTTTGTTTTATTCTCTTACAGTTGTCTTGCTTGTTGGATGAATTTTACCTTTGACTTGTTTGTTTATGTTGACTTATTTTGGTTGACTGATTTTTCTTGGAGTAATGTATGATTTGGGATGTTGATTATTTATTATTTTATTGATTGGCGTGATGGCTGAATGTTTATGTATATTGATTGCTGTCTGTTTGATTAATTGTCGTTTTGTTGTTTGAATTGCCTTGTTTGTTGGCATGTTTGGTCATATTTTTTAATGCTTGTTGTTTGACTTGTTTGTTGGGTTGTTTGTTTTTGGCGAACTGGTTGGTATTAATGTTTTTATTACTGTTTGCTTTGTTAGTTCGTTCCTCTCTCTCTCTCTCTCTCTCTCTCTCTCTCTCTCTCTCTCTCTCTCTCTCTCTCTCTCTCTCTCTTTCTCTCTCTCTCTCTAATATATATAGATAGATAGATAAATAGAAGAATAGATGGATAGATAGATACTCTTCACCTTTCATAGATAGATAAACTCTTCATCTGTCCGAACGCAGGCATCATTCATTTAGCTGTCACTGAGCGCTGATTTGCGTCTGGGATTTGTTAATATCGCTCTGACCTTCACCCTTTCAACAGCCAGACTATATTTTGTCGAATCAGGCTCTCTGCTCCCTAATTTTGGTGCTTATTGAATGGATGACTCAAATTTTAACTCCTTCGCTCAAATATTAACCCCTTTACTACGTGATATTCTTCCCAACCTGAATGTAAATAGTCTGATCATAACGAGACTAATATTGCAAGTACTGAAGTTCAAGATGCGGGAGCTTCGGGCCCCTCGATTAGTGTCCTGGGTTTGGTGTGGTGTGGGAGGGTGGTTTTGTGTGGTGTGGTGTGGTAGGGTGATTCTGTCTGGTGTGGTGTAGTGTGGGAGGGTGATTTTGTGTGGTGTAGTGTGAGAGAGTGATTTTGTATAGTGTGGGAATTGTGGTGTGGTGTGGTGTAGTGTGGGAGGGTGGTATGGTATGGTATGTGGTGTGGTGCGGGAGAGTGGTATGGTATGTAGTGTGGTGTGGGAGGGTGGTATGGTATGTGGTGTGGTGTAGGTGGGTGGTATGGTATGTGGTGTGGTGTGGTGTGGTGTGGAGGGTGGTATGGTATGTAGTGCGATGTAGGGGGTGGTATGGTATGTAATGTGATGTGGGAGGGTGGTATGGTATGTGGTGTGGTGTGGGAGGGTGGGATGGTGTGTGGTGTGGTGTGGGAGGGTGGTATGGTGTGTGGTGTGGTGTGGGAGGGTGGTATGGTATGTGGTGTGGTGTGGTGTGGTATGGTATGGTATGCTTTGGTCTCGCTAAAGTCGCTAAAGTCAATGAGAGTGAAGCTCCAAAGATTCTGAAATTCGTTAGTGAGGGACAAACGGACAGGGCCGCTCCAAGAGATATACTAGAGAGATTTCTGTATACATTTTAACACCTGCTCTACTAAACACCACCTAACCTGCATAAAAATAAAAATAGATCATCCGGCGGTAGCGTGAATAAAATACCGTATATATAACATCTGCTGTCTAAAAGGGCTAAGAAAATACACCCATTATATAATTTGGCTTTCGACCACTTGGCTCTACCTTACATGAATTGCAAGAGTGACTTACACTGATGGAGCGCGTTGTATGGATTGATTCGCGTGTGGAGTGGATCCGAGAAGTTTGACAGGTTGAAAGATGAGATGATGGAGTTGTGGCCCAGTTCAGCGTGACAGTAATAATAGTTTTACTCTTGTCTTCATTTTTCCCTTTCTTTGGAATATTGAGAAGTGGGACGGTGGTGGTGGTGGTGATGATAGTTGTGGTGTTGGTGGTGGTGGTGGTAGTAGTAGTAGTGATGGCGGTGGTGATATTTAACGCCACATATAATTCTGAAAAATAGTTGTGTGATGATGATGATGGTGATGATGGCGATGTATTTATTCATTTATTAATGTAGTTTGGAGGTAGATGGAAAAGAAGAGGTAAACAAAGAACTGCTGTTTGGAGACGTAACCTTGGTGTAAATATTGGAAGGAAGGATAAGCCAAGAAGGGTCTTTACTGGAGAGAGAGAGAGAGAGAGAGAGAGAGAGAGAGAGAAGGGGGGGAGACCACTGTGCCCCTCCCCAAGGCAAGAGAAATGTGGAATAAATCAATGGGCTTAGACTGCACTTGCCTGAGACCAAACCAATAAGCACTCCTCCCCCCTCCCCTTCTTTCTCCCCCTCCCGCTCCCTCTCCCCCTCCCCCTCCCCCTCCCCCCCCAGTGGTAACCCCGACCCCTCACCACGAATCCCCCACACTCCCTTGCTTTCCTGATCACCACTCACTGGATGCGGGTTCAGACAGTACACACACACACACACACACACACACACACACACACACACACACACACACACACACACACACACACACACACACACACACACACACACACACACACACACACACACACACACACACAAATGAATAATGAGGGGATGATGTTCGAAATAAATCGTTTAGGAAGAGATGCACCATAGCCTCGTACGTTCCCAAATCAAGTAACACTCTTTGTCTGTCTGTCTGTCTGTCTGTCTGTCTGTCTCTCTCTCTCTCTCTCTCTCTCTCTCTCTCTCTCTCTCTCTCTCTCTCTCTCTCTCTCTAATCCCCCAAAGCAACACACAGCACCAGCCACTGATTACGGTATTAATATCCAATTTTCCCAAAGTGCGTTAAGGAAAAAGGCAGCTTAGGCTTAGTATGGCCCTGGTATTTTCCCATCCTTTGTAAGTTTGGGATGGGATGCTTATCTGGGTGTGTGTGTGTGTGTGTGTGTGTGTGTGTGTGTGTGTGTGTGTGTGAGAAAGAGAGAGAGAGAGAGACTTCATAAACACTTTCCTGTCTAGAGGTCTGTCAGGTTAAATGGAATTGTGTGAAGATAGCAGGATGAAAATAGAAATAATGTCATATAACAGGTATTAAACATTTTGGGCTACGGCACCTTGATGCGAGACCGTACACCTCAGCGGGGTTAGTAGAGGACAGCATGTTACAGATTTTACCACCACTACTACTGTCATCTCACCAGCAAAGAAAATATCCAGGTAGACGGCGCCTTTCCCATTGAAGAGGTTAATCAGATTATTCAGGTAAAGGAAGTTTGTGGTTTGTTCATGTAATCTCCAGCCTATTTTATTCCATTTGGGGGGATTACTTTTTGTGTAGAGGTTAATGAACGCTGAATTGAACCCCTCTAATTCCCAAAATCTCTCCTGAGCTGACTAAAATCGTCTAGAGACAGCACATATGTACATGATCCATTGCGACGAGTGGAAATGTTGGATGGGAGGACGACACAGTTACGAGCTTGAATTCTTTATATCCTTTAAAGTTTTGGGCTAACAGAACCAGTCTCTCAGATAATAAAGACTTTAATCCCAATCCCGTTTCTCTTTCCCACCCAGCATTTCCGGACAGTATGTACATAAAATATGCGAATTGAAATGAATAACATCCCATTCGGCTCGAGGTTATTCTGAAGTAGTCTGGCGGAGGAAAGAAGAACAGTAGAAAAAAGACCATTGTATTTCATGGGTTCATCTTTTTAGAAATACATTGTAACTATTTTGAAGCCTTAATTGAGTTTGTAATTCAGCTTCTCGGATGGAAAACTCGTGTAATGATCAGACTTTGCGAAGTTTGTGCATTAATCTTTTCCTGTCGTATCATAATTTCACATTACCTAATTATGTGTCAAGTTCATTTCTTACCTCACTTTAAAATCCTGTTCGTCTGACCTCTTCTCTCACCTGAGGAAGGATTAAGGTAGAGAGAGAGAGAGAGAGAGAGAGAGAGAGAGAGAGAGAGAGAGAGAGAGAGAATTACAGTGAGAAGTACCCAAAGTCTGTGCAAGTACATGGGCCACACACAAATTCCACTCACCATTTCAGCCATCGGAATCCTGTCACAACCTCACATGCAGGCACACCTTCCATGCCTGTGCACTTCGTAACTCCCTGTCATATTAATAAACTCCACTAATGTCAAGTTAAAATGGGGTGTCAAACTCGAAATCTTGTATATAATATTCCAAACAGCTCGATCCACTGTCAGTTCCCTAGCCTCCCCCTCCGCTTTCTCACACTCTCATTTACCGAATCTGTCCACATTTCTGACTCACTCATATACACCTTTCTCACCACCCTGTTCATTCTGTTAATAATAAGGGTGTGATGCTGAGGTAAATAATGATGGTTGTGGTTATTAAAACGATGATGATGGTGATGAAAATAAAAATAACAATAATAATAATAATAATAATAATAATAATAAATCTGAACAATATTGTGCTTTTCTTTCCATCATTTCAGTTAAACTTACCAAATTCTCTTTCGTATTCCTGAAGTTCGCGTTCTTTTCGGTGATTTCGTCTTATATTTTCTTTTATATATATATATATATATATATATATATATATATATATATATATATATATATATATATATATATATATATATATAAACTTTACTAAATCTCTCTCTCTCTCTCTCTCTCTCTCTCTCTCTCAGTACTTAACTCTTCATATATGTTTTCTGTTCCTCTTTCTCTCTTCCAGCCTGGAAAAATATTGTGATGAAGAATCCAAGCAAAACAAGAAAAAAAAAAAAATGGAAAGAGCTGGCCATTTGGGAGTTGTGGCGAAGTGAGCTAATGCATGAGAGAGAGAGAGAGAGAGACAGACAGACAGAGAGAGAGAGACAGAGAGATTGGGGGAAGGAAGGAAGGAAGGGAGGGTGGGTAGAGGAGAGGTTAAGAGGAAGAGAGATGGGGAAGGAGGGAGAGTAGGAGAAGGGAGAGGGAGGGGGACGCGAAAGAAGGGAGGGAAGAACAGAATAGCAGCTGGGGAGAAAGAGGGAGGGAGGAAGGGAAGGAGTGAGGGAGGGAGGAAGGGAAGGAGTGAGGGAGGGAGGAAGGGAAGGAGTGAGGGAGGGAGGAAGGGAAGGGAAGGGAAGGGAGAAAGAGAAGGTGGTAAGAGAAAAGGAGGCAGGATGGGAGGGAAGGGAGAGTGAAAGAGGATTAATGTGGGACTATTTGGGATTGGTTCTCTCTCTCTCTCTCTCTCTCTCTCTCTCTCTCTCTCTCTCTCTCTCTCTCTCTCTCTCTCTCTCTCTCTCTCTCACATTAATCAACCCTGCAATCAGTGGACGTAAAAAATTAAGCAATATTAAGCATGAAATTTTTTTGGTGTACGAAAGGATGCATGATAGACACTGGTAACGTTGCCTGAGCCGCCCTTGGAGTAAGCGATAATTGGAATGCCTAATATATGGACCACTCTGTATTTTATTCCTGTCTTAACCACACATTGGACATTCAGGCCAGGGGGAGACTACTAGGTGATAACGGGATAAAAGCAATGTCTGTTTGCGTAAGTTAATGAGTATGATGACGTCTTTTTTTAATCCTATAGTCCTTTTACCTTAATCTGGCCCAGTTTTTTTCCCTTTAGCAGCTTATTTTACGTAACTCAGTGGCAGAAGAAGACAGGACTACAGAAGCACATCCTTGTCATAGCGCTTCTTTGTGACTAGCACTAGAGTCTAGTGGTCATCTGTACAGTAGTTACAACTCAGTATTTAAGGTGAAGAGATGACAGTTTTAGGTCAGGTGAGAGTAAAAAGAGTATACCAGACAGATTTATTAAAAAGGCAGATGACCAGCATTACATGAAAAAAAATATACTGTTGCCCCTTAGAGATTCGAATCGACGCGCATTACAGCAGACTTGAGCAGACTGGGGCCCCACACCACCAGGGAAATAACAGTTGATGAAATGGAAGGAAGAAGGAGAGAGGAAAGAGGAAAAAATGTTGTGGTGAAGGGAGGACAGATTGAAGAGGAGGAGGAGAGGGAAGGGGGAGAGACGAGAGGGGGAAAGTGTTGTGCTGAGAAGAGGGTAGGAGGTAAAGGAAGAAGGGGGGGGGGAGAAAGACAGGTGAGAATGGGAGGGAAGAGGGAAAGAGGAGGAAGGGAAGGAAAAGAATAGGAGGTAGTAGTGGTCGGGGAAAGGAGTGAGGAGGGAGGAAATGTAGGAGGAAGGAGGAAGTATAGGTAATGGGGAAGAGGATGGGTAAGAGGGAGCAGGGAAGGGAGGGAGAAGAAAGTTGTGATAAGATGGGGGAGGGAGAGGAGGAGGAGAGAAGGATGGGAGATTAAATGTGGATAGTAGTGAAAGTGAACGGAGGAAGAAGGAGGGTCAGAGGAAGGAGAGAGAGAGAGAGGGGGGGGGGGGAGGGAGGAAAAGGGTATTAGGAAGGAGAGGAATAAGAGAGAGGGGGGAAAGGGAGTTTGCAGTGAAAAAGGGAATGCAGGGGAGAGTAGGAGAGGAAAGGGAACAGAAGGGAATGGAGATGGGGGTGGTATGAATCAGGAAAGAGAGGGGGAAAAGAGGTGTGGATTCTAAATATAAAAGGGAGTTTGACGTGGGATGGGGCAGGGGGAGGGAGTGTGGAGTGCGATCAAAACAAGGTCACAGGAGGTTAGCCAGAATAGAACTAGGCACTCGAAAAGGTGACAAGGCTTCTAACTTTGGCTTCCCACCTCCTATGTGTAGAGTGTGTTAGTGGGACAGAGAGCTATTGTTGAAATCTTGTCTTTGGTGACGAGAGAGAGAGAGGTATAACAGTTAAGTAATAAAGGCACCGTATATTTTACCCACAGGTCACTTTACTTCAGTTTGCATTGTTGCATAGGCAAATTCTCTCTCTCTCTCTCTCTCTCTCTCTCTCTCTCTCTCTCTCTCTCTCTCTCTCTCTCTCTCATTCAAAACACCTTTCTCACTTTCCATCTGCCTCCTTTGGCATCCCCTCCCCCTTCTCTAATACTCTCACTTCGAATCTGTACATCTTTATCGTATTATCATCACACATTCTCTTCTTATGGCCATACGGGTACCACTTTAACACACCTTGCTTTCAGTCATGCAACATTTTCATTTTCCTATTTCTTTTTTCATCCCTCTTACCGTGTCATTTCTCAGCTTATCAGTCCACCTTACCGCATTTACAGACTCAGGCATTTCATTACCAACACGTTCACTCTTTTCCAGTTCCCAGAATTTATGGCACACTCATTGCGTCTGTACAACAGTGTCCACAACACTGTGTTTACATACATACTAATCTTCTCCTGGACAGACACTAATCTTTCTTACCACACATTTTTAGCGTCCCTAGTGCGTTTACCCTTCTCCTTTCCTTTGGCTTTGGATCCATGATTTTAGTGCATTTATGTTAACCCGTAAATATTTGAAACCGGTCACTTCCTCTGCATCTTTTTTGTATATATTTTTATATGACATATGCATTTGTATATCGGTATGTGTAGGACTGTCGTTATACTACCTAACTACTGTTTTAAGAGCCTGACTTGCCCTTAGCTATTCATTTTAAGTGACGTGCACCTCTGTATGCAAAATCTGTATGCAGAATTAATTGCCAGTTGTTAATGCTTCTTATTAGATGAATTTCAAAGAATTCAATGGTGAATGGACGCGTAGTTCTGGAAATTCTACCGTTTTTGTGTTTTTTGATGTTTCATGTCTGTTTTACTCATTCTAATACTGCAATAGTAGTGGGGAGTTAAGAGAAAATGCTGATTATGGTAATGGTACAAGCAAAATGAAACTATCTTTAGGCATGGATGAAACTGCAAAAACGTGAGAAAAACATCATAGCAAACAGCAGACCGAAAAAATATTGTGGTGTTCATGACTATGGCGCGTTTAATCTGGTCTAACAAAAACCTTCAAGTTCCTACAGCTCAGTGGACGGATAAGCGTTGTCAGATTGAAGGGAAAATTTTGACTAGTAACCAAGGAGTCGCATTTCTACGTTATAACTAAAGCTCATCAGATTTCATGCCACATCGACGTATTAATGTGACCTATGAGAGTGACCCTGTTCCCTCAGATGAAGATAGACCCATTATAGTATGTGCAGTGATAGGAAATGATAGAGACCTTGACCTGCTCCCTCCCTACTAAGGCCTTTTTACCTTGTGTTCCCCCTTCGTTGTGCAGGTCCATGCTTCAGGTGAGTTTCCCCTGTGTATGGTAGAAATATGGTAGGGATGCAATACTCTCTCTCTCTCTCTCTCTCTCTCTCTCTCTCTCTCTCTCTCTCTCTCTCTCTCACACACACACACACACACACACACACACGAGAGAGAGAGAGAGAGAGAGAGAGAGAGAGAGAGAGAGAGAGACCCGTGGACACATCAGGAAGATTAATAAAAGTAGATAGATAATTAGATCGGGATGGCAAAAAAAAAAAAACTAGATAGATAGACAGATAGATATTGCCTCTTGAGTGTAGCTGTAAGTGGACTTTCCCCTTGTGGTTAAAATATGGTGAAGCAGTTAGACACAGACAACAGAGAATGGAAATACGTGTGTGTGTGTGTGTGTGTGTGTGTGTGTGTGTGTGTGTGTGTGTGTGTGTGTGTGTGTGTGTGTGTGTGTGTGTCATCGCGTTCCACCCCTTTCCAACATCATTATCTGGCAGTATGTAAATGAGGCAGACGCTGGCCCAAAAGTTAGTTACACCTGGTAAATAATAACGCCGACGGGGGGAGAAGGGGGCAGGGGAGGGGCTAGGAGGGAGGAAAGTGAGGGGAGAGGGAGGGGAGAAAAGGGGATGGGGAATGGAAGTGACGGGGGGGGATGGGAAGTTAAAGAGAGAAAGGGAAAGTGATATGAGAGTGGGATGTGATGGTAGGGGTAAGGTAGGAGGGAAGAATATTGGAAAGTACCATCCACTCACTCGATGTATTGCTGCTCTCGGGTGTCTGCCCTTTCCTCTCTTCCATCCCTCTTTCCTTCCATCCTCTTCTGTCTTTCTTTCCTTCATTCTTTCCTTGTCCTTCTGCCTACGAGTGACTTTACACTCCCTCTTCTGTCTTTCTTTCCTTCATTCTTTCCTTTTCCTTCTGCCTGTGGGTGACTCTACACTGAGTGACAAGCCAAATGGTTTCCTGTACACCAGGAAACCATTTACTACGCTGGGTGGTAACCATATGACCAAATTTTGGCACCTGGTGGTTTAGTGGGTAATTATTGCGCTCCAGTCGGATTGAGCCGGTGAAGGTTTATATGCAAGGGGTGGTTGGGGTTGATTGCTCATGTAATGCCACTCAGGGATGAGTGAGGCTGGTCACCCTCATCTTAAATGTAGAGACTAACAGCCTAGCCCCGGGCTCCTACCCTCCTCATTGGGCAATGTAGGATTGGATGATGGATGGATGGGATTGGATAGGAAGGGGAGATGAGGGGAGGGGAGGTAAGGGGAAGCTAGGAATGGGGAAGCTGGGAGGAGCGGGGAAGGGAGAAGAGGTGGGGCGGGGAAAGTAGGGGAAGAGGAAATGAGAGGGTAAGAGGGAGGGAACTGGAAGGGGTGGAGATGGGAGAGAAGGGGGAGAGGAATGAGGGGGGGATGAGGAGGTAAGGGAAGGCGAGGAGGGAGGAAACTGGGTGAGAAGGGAGGAGTTGGGGAGGGGAGTGGAGGGGGAAAAGGAGGGAAGTAGAAGGAGAGTATAAAGGAAAAGAAACAACAACAGACCTCTTAGTCCTTTCGCGGCTATTTGGGAAAGGGAAGATTATAAAAAACAAAATCTATTCCGTCAGCCATAGACAAGGATAGAAAAGCAGGAGTGGGGAGGGAAGAAGGGAGGGAGGAAACTGGTAAAGGAGGAGAGGAGAGGGAGGAGGTAAAAGGACGGAGGGAGAGGACAGGAGGGAGAGAAGAATGAGGAGGTAGTGGAAGTAAGGCGAAGCTAGGATGGAGGTAACCTAGGTCGAGTGGTGTTAGCTACCCTGTCGTTATTGATCCGGCATATCGAAACCAGCTATAAGAAGGTTAGAAGGGATGTGTGAAAATGAGAAAGGAGATTGCTAAGAATAGAGAGAGAAAGAGAGAAAGAGAAGGAATAAAGGGGGTAAAAATAGACAGACTGATGAGGAAGGGAGGATAGGATGACATATGACTCGAAATGGTGTTAGTTTAGAGAGAAAGGGGGGGGGAGGGGAGGGGAGAGGAGGTATGAAGAGAGGAATGGAGGCGATAGGATTAAGAGGGGGGTAGAAGGGCTCTGTGGATGGAAACGAAGAGGAATAATGTAGGATGAAAAGAAGAGGAAGGTAAGAGGGAGGGGGGGGGAGCAACGAGGGAGAGGAGGGAGAGAGATGAGAGGAGCAGAAGAGGAGGAAAAGAGTAAAGGAGGAAAGGAAGGAAGGAAGGAAGATGGCTGAGCAGCGAGTAGA
>NC_137020.1:25323962-25326462 GCF_032717465.1 Coenobita brevimanus
GATATATAGAAACTCGGCTGGGCTTCTGGTTGGCTGGACCTCATGACGTCACGCCTCATACCCACACCACGTGCTTAGTTGTGCTCCTGTGTTCCGTGTGGGTGTATGGAGCGTCACGTTGTATGAGTTTTACTTGCCTAGTGGTGTTTTATCGACGATTTGATACTGTATTTGTCGAAAGGATGTGAGGACAATATCTCAAGGAGGTGATGGAGTGAGTAGGAAAGAGGAGTGAGCCAGGGTATCACCGCAAGAGACAAGGTAAGATGGTTTGTGTACCATCTCGAGATACCGACCGTGTTTTCATTAGCTTCGAATTAGTTTCCATTTTTTGTTACCCTCGTATCCTATTTATTTTACCATTATGATCAGCTGCTTTAGTATCTCTTGTCTTCATGTCATTTACTTCCAAGAGTGATAGTTGAAGAAAAACATAAGTGCGGAATGATTTAATAGATACTCGATGCGACCGACGCCATGATGCCTGATGATGCGTGTATTGTTTGGGGCCACTCAGTATGCTTGACGGAGGTTGTGTAATTATTTTTACTGGCCAAGGAGAGGATGCGTTCGATATTGTCACTGAAAAGAAAAAAAAAAAACTATACTTGAGGAGAATGAGGATGAGAAGGATCTTGATGGCAAATTTGAGGAAGGGACGGGTTGTGGGAGGATTTAAGACTAGGCGGAAGGAGGAAGGGATGAGGAGAGGAAAACTAGGGAAATGATGGAGGCCGAAAGCAGGAGCCGAGTAGAAAAAAGATGGGGAAAAGCATTGTACTTTTCTTCATACCTTGGCCTAATTTTTCTGCGTTATCCGTCTGTGTATGCTCTCAAAGCCATCATAGCGACTGTAACTAAGGTAAAGGAAGATTAGTGAAGGGTTCTACGCCTACGGGTCTGTTTATCGAGGCTCCGTAGTTTAGATGGAGGGTGCCCAACTGTTTGAGCTTATTCTAGAACGCGTGTGCCAAATCATTTCTTCCTTCCTTCCTTTGGTACAGTCTTCCATCTTCCTCACATAGTCATTTTGTCCATTTGTTATGCTTTACTCGTATTTTCTATCCATAAGAAGTATACATTGCTTACTCGCTGAATGTTTTGGCTGGATCCTGCTGTTATTCATATCCTCTATGACTGAAGGACTTAGTGAAATGAGTGCTGGAATTTCTTGATTAATTTGCCTGAGTAGCTTATTCCAGTAACCTTTATTTTCATTTTTACTTACTGAGTAAATTGAAAGTGATCACACACACACACACACACACACACACACACACACACACACACACACACACACACACACACACACACACACACACACACACACACACACACACACACACACACACACACACACTGTAACAATCTTGGGCAAGCGCGCACACACACACGTCAAAACTTTGCCACACCAAAACAAACATGCACGGAAAAGTTTAGCAGGGTTCATCAAACATGGACAAGAAACACACACACACACACACACACACACACACACACACACACACACACACACACACACACACACACACACACACACACACACACACACACACACACACACACACACACACACACACACACACACACACACACACACACACACACACACACAGGGGAAAACTCATGCAAAGCCAGATATACACACAGGCAAACACGAGTGGGCACCAACATATGACGCACCCATGAACATTATGTACACAGAGTTCACACACACACACACACACACACACACACACACACACACACACACACACACACACACACAGACCGTATCTCTCTCTCTCTCTCTCTTGAACTTCCCATTTAAGTAACTGCTAACTACGGTACAATAACAGTAATAATCCCATACCTCAGTAACTCGTGCTTGATAGTATAATTAGCTATAACTACTTAATAATAAACTGTGATTTTTTTTTTTTTTTTCCCATACATATTTTTTCATTTGCTTGCCTTATAATTGCCCAAGTCTTTGATGATTGGATAAAATCTCTCGTTTTTGTCATTTCATTGGGCACGCAGTTGATAGTTTTTCTAAGATTATGTTGCCTCTGTTTTTTTTAGGAATCCTGTCCCTGATGATGATGATGATGATGTTTTCCTTCTTAAAGCACTTCTATTTTTTTTCTCTTCTGAGCAGGATGGTGATAATAATGATAATAATAATGGTGTGTTTTCATTCTTCAGCCATTTCTGATCTATTTTTCTCCTTACGCAGATTTGGTAGACTAACAGCTACTCTCTACCTCTCAGTCTGCCGCCTTCCCCTCCAGCTTCCCATCCCATCCACCAGCAGTAAGTCTCTTTTAGTGTTTTGTTTTTCTTGTTATTGCGTTGTTTTAATTGTTTGATGAGTTGTTGGGGAGGGTTATAGTTTATTTTTTAATGGTACGTGTGTGTGTGTGTGTGTGTGTGTGTGTGTGTGTGTGTGTGTGTGTGTGTGTGTGTGTGTGTGTGTGTGTGTGTGAAAGAGAGAGAGAGATGGGAGGGGATTGGAGGG
>NC_137020.1:25331462-25408962 GCF_032717465.1 Coenobita brevimanus
TATTATTATTATTATTATTATTATTACTATTATTATTATTATATTTAGTGGTAGGTGGGGGCGCTCATCATCCACTCACTCGATGTAGTGCTGCTGTCAGGTGTCTGTCCTTTCCTTTCCTCTTTCCTTCTTGATTTCCTTCCTCATCTGTCGTTCTTTCCTTCATTCTTTCTTCGTCCTTCTGCCTACGGGTGACTTTACACTCCCTCTTACTATCATTCCTTCATTTTTCCTCTTCCTCCTGCCTATGGGTGACTCTACACTGAGTGACAAGCCAAATGGTTTCCTATACACCAGGCGACCGTTTATAACGCTGGGTGGTAACCATATAGTCACCATCCACTCACTCAGTGTAGTGCTGCTCTCAGGTGTCAGCCCTTCCCTCTCCATCTTTCTTTCCTTCCATCCTCTTCTGTCCTTGTTTCCTTCATTCTTTCCTCGTCCTTCTGCCTACGGATGACTTTACACTCCCTCTTCTATTTGTCTTTCCTTCATTCTTTCCTCTTCCTTCTGCCTGTGGGTGAATCTGCACTGAGTGACAAGCCAACAGTGGTGTTCCTCAGGGCTCTGTCCTATCACCAACTCTCTTCCTTTTATTCATCATTGACCTAAGCTGTACATCTAACCCTGTCCACTCGTACGCTGATGACTCCACCCTTCACCTTTCCATTCGGTTCCCGCAACGTCCGTCTCAGCAGTTACTTCAGCAAACAAGGGATGAGGCTATGGCACACCTAATGTCTGACTTGGCACGTATCTCTGACAGGGGTAAAAATAATCTGGTTGTTTTTAATGCATCACAGACTCAGTTCTTACACCTATCAGCCCGACAAAATCTTCCACAGGTGTACCCACTAATGTTTAATATTATTCAGCTTAATCCTGCATCATCCTTGAACATGCTTGGGGTTTCATTCACTCGGGACTTATCTTGGAAAGATCATATTACATCTCTTGTAAAATCTGCTTCCAAGAGGTTAGGTGTGCTAAGCCGACTCCGTACCTACTTTACCCCTGCACAATTGTTGACTTATACACGGGTTTTATTCGCCCCGTGTACAACTCTCACATGTGGGGAGGTTCCCCACATACAGCTCCTCTCAATAGGGTGGAGTCAAAGGCTTTTCTTCTCATTAACTCTTCTCCTCTTACTGGCTCCCTTCAACCTCTGTCTCTTTGCCGCACTGTTGCATCTTTATCTCTTTTCTATCGCTACTTCAATTGTCACTGCTCTTCTGAACTGTCTGCTTGCACTCCACCTCTACGTCTGGCAACAAACTCTCATCCCTTTTCTGTCCAACTCTCTAATGCAAGAGTTAACCGTTACTCCCAGTCCTTCATTTATGCAACAGGTCAACTCTGGAACTGTCTCCCTTTGTATTTCCTGCTTCCTATGATCTCCAGTCTTTCAAACGCAGTGTGTCCAGGCATCTCGAAATGATCGGATCTTGAATCTGGCTCTCTCTTGTATTATGTTTTTCTCTTGGAGGGAACAGTTATTGCGGGCTCATGGCCTTTGGTTCCTTCTACCTAGCATAAGAAAAAAAAAAATGGTTTCCTGTACACCAGGAAACTATTTACTACGCTGGGTTGTAACCATAAAACCAAATTTTGGCGCCTGGTGATTTAGTGGGTAATTACGGCACTCCAATCGGATTGAGCCGGTGAAGATTTATATCCAAGGGATGGTTGGGGTTTATTGCTTATGTAATGCCACTCAGGGATGAGTGAGGCTGGTCATTCTTATCGTAAATATCAAGACCAACTTGCCTAGCCCCGGGTTCCTACGCTCCTCTGTGGAGCAACATAGGATTGGATGATGGATGGATGGATTATTATTATTATTATTATTATTATTATTATTATTATTATTATTATTGGAGGTCATGTTTTCACCCCTCTCTATGTCTGTCGGTCTACCGGATTGCAGATAAAAGGAAAAGAATCATCCATGAAATTTGTAAGTATAAAGCGTGAAGCGATAGTTGTATGATTCTGGTGAAATTAAAATGAAACACACGGACACTCTCGGACTTTGAATAAATAAGAAAAAACAGACGATCCATAAAACATTGAGATTAGATTGACTTCCACTGTGTGTGTGTGTGTGTGTGTGTGTGTGTGTGTGTGTGTGTGTGTGTGTTTAAATTGACCAGCAGCACCTTGTATGAATTGTTTATTATAACGTGGGATAAAGTTTGTCTGGAGTGTACAGTTGGCTGGAAGTTTACCTACACATCAAATATATATCTTGCTTGAATTGTTTTTATTATAGAACTCCGGGAGAGGGCACTGGAAAAGGTAGATGTGAATGTTTTAGATATCGACTATAAGTAAATGACAATCAAGAAGTTACCTCTGTGTGTAAGAATTTTAGTACAGAAGAATATCTAAGCAAGAAATGTGAGCGAGGACGTGGATAGGTTAGAAGTATTTGAACTTTAAAAATACTGGTATAGCTAAAAGTTGGCAAAGGATTTACAGGAAAAGCTTTTATGTCAGCAGTCTGAAAGCGAACTTGAAAAGGTCAGAAATGTTTGCCCCCCCCCAAAAAAAAAAAAAAAAAATGAAAAAAAAAAGAAATAGCTACGTTGAATATGAACAGAAGCAGGAGCAAACTTTAAACTATCAGTCAACTTTTATTCAGTGTTATGATATGTGCTTTTCTGTTTTTTTTTTTTTTTCAGTGTCTGTCTGTCTACACTTATCTGTCTGTCTATCAGTTTTTATTTATTTACTTATTATTTCCATCTGGTATTATCATGACGCCGAGCCTGGAATCACCTACATCTACAGGTATATATACTCTTTTACTCTAACTTGGCCTAAAATTGCCACCACTTCTCCTTCAGTGCGGGGTTCTTACCAATACATTAACGCAGGAATATTATGCTACACAGGCAGAAGTGTTATGGAGAGGATGTAAGAGCCGTAGCATTGTCTTTTTAACCTCTGAGCACCGTAAAATATGCTCACGAAAGGACGAAAATCTGGGCCAAGTTAATGTGAAAGAACTATATACACTGTTCTTTGTGGGTGGTTGTGGGAATGGAGGAGTTGATGGACGCCTCATTCTTTAAGCAACTGTATTGGTGCAGTGGCTGACAAGTGGAGGTGATATAGCCCTTTTACTCCAACTTGGCCCTGATTTTCGTCCTTTTGCTGCCTATTTCACGTTATTCAGTGGCAGGAAACGACTGTACTACCACTCGTTTTCTTAAGACTTCTTCACGACTAGCATCATATTCTAGCGTTAATCAATTGCCACAGCTCAGCGTTCAAGATGGAGGGATGACAAATATACACCGGCTTAAGGCAAAAGAGTATACTCGGCCAGATCCGGGTTCGATCCAGGGTCAGTGTGGGCAGCCTACAAACACCAACTATTTTAACAGAGGGAAGAGCTCTAGTCCCTTTATAAACTCCGCTGACATGTCCAGTGAGGAGTGTGACTTTGTGAAAATAAGTAAAAATAGCACTACATCTCGTCGTCTGGGTCTAGCAACAAACTCTCATCCCTTTTCTGTCCAATTCTTCAATGCAAGAGTTAACCATTACGCCAAGTCCTTCGTGTATGCAACAGGTCAGCTCTGTCTTCCTCTGTCTGTATTTCCTTCTCCCTACGACCTCCAGTCTTTCAAACGCAGTGTGCCCAGGCTTCTCGAAATATCAGATCCCGAATTTGACTTTCTGTTGTCTTGTTTTTGTTTTTTTCGTAGAGGGAACAGTC
Organism: Coenobita brevimanus; assembly: GCF_032717465.1. Taxonomy (NCBI): domain Eukaryota; kingdom Metazoa; phylum Arthropoda; class Malacostraca; order Decapoda; family Coenobitidae; genus Coenobita; species Coenobita brevimanus. Next base: position 25,335,193 of record NC_137020.1, read on the forward strand.
ATACGGGCTTCTGGCATATGGTTGCTTCTTCCTTTCATTAAAAAAAAATGAATTTTACATACATGCATTTTCTCTCTAATAATAATAATCATCATCATCATCATCATCATCCACATGTTCGAACAAATATTCTTTGGTCTTTGAAATTCACTGCCCCACCACCACGGCAACAGTAATAATGATTACAATGTAATAAATAATAATAATAATAATAATAATAATAGTAATAATAATAATAATATCATCATCATAATCGTAATCATAATTTTCGAACAAATACGTCATCCAACCTCCGAAATTCACTGCCTAACCACCTAGTTCTTCCTTTGCCCCTCTCTTTCCCACCGATTTCGTCGCAAGCCCTACAACAATATGAGTGTTTTCCTTGTCAGTCACACACGAAACCATTAAATTCGACTTCGCGATACGGATACACAAGGGACCACATTGTAGGTGACTTTAAGAGTCTTCGTAGCCCCTCTTCCCTAGAGATTTATTTTGCATTCTGAGTGTTATCCTTGTCAGTCACACACTAGCCCTTTAATCGATCTCGAGATACAGAAGGGATCGTATTGTAGGTGACTTGGACTTCGTCGCATCTCTTCCTTAGCGATTTATTTTGCTACATCCTCCTCGGCGATTTATTTAGCATATTTATTACACCTTTTCATCGTCCTGTACGGCACTGAAGGAAACTAATCTTGGTACAGAAGATTAGAGGGGGGAGGGCAGCGAAATGGCAGGGGGACAGGGCGACGTGGAGACGATTTGTTTGTGGCCACCCTTTACAGGATGAAGGTGTCTGGGTACAGATAGATAGATAGATAGATAGATACAGTAGAACATAAAAGAGAATGACAAGGTGTAAAATGCTCATAAATCGCTTAAGGAAATGTGCTCCAAAGCCTCAAGTGCTACGGTGAAGGACTTTCCACTGAGATATTGGTATTGATTTGCAGTACCAATAACTCCTGTATGCAATGAGCCCTTGTTGAAAAAAATGATGGATTGTTGTTGGTGGGTCGTAAAGTGTAGTAAAAAGAGAATAAAGTCAGGAGTAAAGTGAAGATAAAAAATGATTAATAAAGAAAGCAAAGAATAAATTGAAGTAAAAACTGAGAATAAAGGATGCAGTGAGTAATTAAAGATAAATGAAGATTAATAAAGTAAGCAGTGAGTAACTTAAAGCTATAAAAGAATAATAAAGTAAGCAATAAGAAAATTAAAGATAAAAACACTAATAAATTAAGTAGTGAGTAAATTAGATATTAAAAAGAATAATAAAGTAAGCGGTGAGTAAATTAAAGAAAAATAATAGTAAAGCAAGAAATAAGTAAATAAAAAATGATTAATAAAGTAAGCAGGGAGTAAATTGAAGATAAAAAAAAGTAATAAAGTAAGCAGTAAAAAAAAGAATGATGAATTAAGCAGTACCACAAGTAGATTAAAAAAAAGTAAGCAGTGAGTAAAGTGAAGAAAAAAAATATTAATAAAGGAAGCAGTGAGTAAAGTGAAGAAAAAAACTAAAGTAAGCAGTGAGTAAAGTGAAGGTGAAAAAAGGATAAAGAATACAGAATGCAAGTTTTATTTTTTTTTCCTTAGATGACAAAAGGCACAAGTACAGTATGTGTAGGACTGAGTATGCTGTTCTTGAGGAAGCGCCCTAGAACCTTTTCCTAAGTGATTTATTTTGCCTATTACTTCGCTTCTGTGATATTTACCTCCTTCCACAACCACCATACTTGGCATCCTCCCCCTCGACCTAATTTTCCCCACCACCGTCATCACCACACAGTCATCTCACTTCATTACCACTTCGTTACCATCAGCGTCAGTAATTAATCCCTGTTACACAAGTCATACGGGCCTCTTATACGTGATTATAGGGGTCATTAGCAGCCTTAAGGGTCGGATAATCTCTTTACCTTGTTATTAGAGATGCCGAAGTGGGGATTGTGTGTGTGTGTGTGTGTGTGTGTGTGTGTGTGTGTGTGTGAGAGAGAGAGAGAGAGAGAGAGATGTAAGACATGACATCTCATGTGGAAGGAAGGAAGGGAAGAGAGGGAAGGAAGGAGGGAGGAAAACAAAGGGAGGGTGGGAAGGAGGGAGGGAGCTGTGATGTGTGGAGGGAGAGGGAGGAGGCCTAACAAGAGGGAGAGAGAGAGAGGATGATGTAAGGTATATTGTCTTGGAAGGAAGGGAGGGAAGGAAGGATGTAGAGGGAGAGTGGAAGGAAGGTAGGGAAGAAAGAGGAAAGGCAGGGATGAAGGAAAGAGAGAAGGAAAGAAAGTTAAAGGGAAAATGGAAAAAAGAAAAGATAAAAGGAAAGTACAGGGAAGAGAAGGGTTGAGAAGGAAAGAATGAAAAAAGAAATGAAAGGAAGGCATTACAACGAGAGAGAGAGAGAGAGAGAGAGAGAGAGAGAGAGAGAGAGAGAGAGAGAGGCTTGTTGTAGTGGTGAGGTATGGAGGAAGAGGTTGTGGTGGTTTAGGGGAACCAAACACGCCATACAGCCTTAAAACACACACACACACACACACACACACACACACACACACACACACACACACACACACACACACACACACACAGCCTAGATGACATAACGGTATACATCTTAACTCTCTCTCTCTCTCTCTCTCTCTCGTTGATTCTTCGTTTTTCTAAACACTAACCTTTTTCTACACCAACCACAACTACAAGACTAACCACAACTACCGCATTAACCACAATCCAGCCTCCTACCACAATCTACTCCTCTTCCATCCAAGTATTAATATTCCTAACTCCAGTACAAACATTCTCAGCAATAAACATTCCTTTTTACAGCTGTTACTACCAACATTATAGAAATTATACTAGAACTAGCACAGTTAGCTTCAATATTTGGTAGTATCCAGTACCTACGAAACCATCTAATATTTCTTCATATGCTACTACCAACATTATAGCAATTTATTTGGCTTATCACCACTACTGCATCCATCACCACAACTACCACCATTACCACAACTACCAACATCACAAGTCCCACCATCACTGCAACTACCGCCATTACCACAACTACCAACATCACAAGTACCACCATCACTACCGCTGCCACCCACAACAACGAACATCACAGGTACCACTATCACTGCAACTACTGCCATTACCACAACTACCAACATCACAAGTACCACCATCACTGCAACTACCACCATTACACAACAACCAACATCACAAGTACCACCATCACTGCAACTACCACCATTACCACAACTACCAACAATGCAAGTACCACCATCAGTACAATATTATCACATGCCATAACCACAATTACAACAACTACCAACATCACAAGTACCACCATCACTACAACACCACCATCATCATCATCTACCATCACCACATCTACCAACATAACCACCTGCCATCACCACAGCTACCAACATCACCACCTACCATCACCACAGCTACCAACACCACAGCTACCAGCACCACCACCTACCATTAACACAACCACAAGCATCACCAACTACCATCACCACAACTCCCACTGTGATCATAACTACCTGTCACCTCAGCTACCACCATCACCACCTCAGTTACCACACCTGCCACTATTACCTCAGTTAACTATTGCCATCACCACAGCTGCCTCCATCACCCAACAACCACCATCACCACAACTACTGTCGCCACAAGTACCACCATCATTACAGCTGCCACCATAACTACCATAACTATCATGATCTTTTGACAGCAACTACCACCATCACAGACACTAACTTCCACAACTACCACCATTCTCCTTGCCGTTCACCACAACCACAATGCAGAGCTACCACAGTTCATCACAGCCACAATTCACCACTACCACAATCCAGAGCTACCACAATTCACCACAACCACAATTCAGAGCTACCACAATTCACCACAACCACCAGATGTAAGCAGACTATCAATAATTCTGTCAATAAGGCCGATTGTCCCTCCTCTGGCTGTAGTAAACACGCTCTTAGTGATGATAACACCGTCCTTCTCTTCCATCCTTCCTTCATTCCTTCCTTCTTTCGTTCCGTTTTCATTTGTTCCTTCCCTCTTCTTTTCCGTTCTTTGTTCCTTCCTTCCTTCCTTCCTTATTCTCGCTCCCTTCCTTCCTTCATTCCATCATCCGTATTTTCGTTTCCTCCCTCTGTACTTTCATTCATTCATTTATTGTCATTTCCTTGCTTGCTTCCTTCCTTCCTAGATTTACTCATGCATTTACTTATAAATTCTTGTATTTAATTATTCATCCCATCTCATCTTTCCTTTGCTATTCTTCTCGTTCACTCTTTATTCTTTTATTTTTCCTTCCTTTCTCCCATCCATTATAATTTTACTCTTTCCATGTCGTTTCTCCACCCATCTTTGTCGTAATTTTTCGCCTTTACCCTTCATTTCACACCTTTATCGTTTTAATTCCCAACGATTTCTTCCTTCTCTCTTTCGTACGTCTGAGAAATATTTACTTCCTTTGTTTTTTTCTTCTTTTTCCCCTGCTTCCCTTTCATTAGTGACTTATCTCAGCATTCTTTCATCTTTCCCCTCCATCTCATACATTTACAATATCTTATCCTGTCTTCTTTCTTTTTCTTTCTTTCTTCTGGTCGCCTCCCTTCATTCATATCCTTCCGTCTTCCTTTATTTATTCCTTCCTTCATCCCTCGCTCATCCTTTATCATTTTCTTGGATTTGATGTGTCGTTTCTCTTTTGTATATTTTGTGTGTGTGTGTGTGTGTGTGTGTGTGTGTGTGTGTGTGTGTGTGTGTGTGTGTGTGTGTGTGTGTGTGTGAATCTTTCTTTCCTCCTATTTTCCCATCACTTTATCACAGTCCATTCCATCCTGTTGCTTCCGTCCCCTCCATCCTCTCCTTATCTTCCCCTTCATTTCCTTATCTGCACATTTACTTACTATCTTAACGCTGTCACACACGACTTATTTTTGTGTCCTGTTCCTTCTTCCACCAGACGATTTTATTGAGAGAGAGAGAGAGAGAGAGAGAGAGAGAGAGAGAGGCTGTTCACATGGTCTGCCAGCAGTAGGTAAAATTAACCCTTTAACTTTGGGATTTTTTTTTCTTTTTAGTTTGGCTTGTCTTTCCCTCTTCCTCTCTCTTTTCCATCTTTCCTTCTTTTTTTCTCATTCCCTTCTCTCCCTTTTCTTGCCTTACAACTATCTTCTTCATGTCTCTCCTTCCCTTCCTTCCTCCCTTCTTTCCTTCCTTCTTTCTTTCCTTCCTCCCTTCCTTCCTCCCTCCCTCCCTCCCTCCCTTTCTCCCTCCCTCCTGACATCTCTTACGTCATTCCTCACGCTTTCCCTCCCTCCCTCCCTCCCATCTTTCCTTTTCCCTCCCTCCTTTCTTCCTCCCTCCCTCCAGGCCTTCTCTCCTGACACCTCTTATGTCATTGCTCACGCTTTCCCTCCCTCCTTCTCTCCCTCCTTCCCTCCCTCCCTCTCTCCCTCCTCCATCATGGTTAAGAGGATGTTTACATGTGTTCGAGGCCTTAGGGATTTAGGCAGGGAGAGAGGGAGGAAGGAAGGAGGTTGGGAAGGTAGGGAGGAGGAGGAAAAGGAAGGATATGAAGATACAGTACAAGGAAAGTGTAAGGAGAAGTAATGGCAAGAGTGAGAGAGAGAGAGAGAGAGAGAGAGAGAGAGAGAGAGAGAGAGAGAGAGAGAAGGAAGAGGCAAATATTTAGGGAGGGAGATAAGGAAGAAAAGAGGGAGGGAGGAAGAAGATACTAAAAGTCGAGGAAACAAGAAAATGAAGAAGGAAATGAATATACGGGAGAGAGAGAGAGAATGGGAGAAGGAAGAGAGAGGGAAAAAAATAGAAAAAAGGAGGAAAGGAATATAATGAGGGAGGAGAAAAGATGTGGAAGAGGAAAGAAGGAAGGAAAAAGGAAAACTGTGAGAAGGAATAGGAAAGGGAAAGGAGGAGGAAAAGGTAAAGATAGGAAAAAAAAGCAGGGAAAATCATGGAAATGGAATGGGGAAGAAAGGAAGGAAGGAATTAAATGATCGTAGTAGAGAGAGAGAGAGAGAGGGCAGGAGTGATAGGAGGAGGAGGAGGGAAAGGGTGTGAGCGGAAAGAGGAGGGCAGGAGAGCGAGGGAGGAGGGGAGGAGGAGTGGATGAATGTGAGGGGAAGGAGGAGGAGGAGGGGGGAAGGGATGAGAGGGGAAAGTGAAGGAGAAGGGGTTAGAGAGGGGAAAGGGGAGGAGGAGAGGGATGAGATGAAGTGGGAGAAGGAGGAGGAGGGAAGGGGTGTGAAAAAGGAGAAAGGGAGGCATGAGAGGAGGAGGAGGTGGATGGAAGGTGTGTGAAGGAGGAGAAAGGGAGGGATGAGAGGAGGAGGAGGAATAGGTGAGGAGACCTGATCGAGGAGGAGTGAGAATAAGAAGGGGGGAGGAGGGGGGATGGAAAGGGCAGATAATCAGGAAAATTCAGTGAGAAGATATTAAGAAAAGGATTAATAAGGAGATGAAAGTGAAGATGAGAGGGGAATGAGAAAGTTTTAGGGAAGTGGGGAAAGAGAAAGGTTTGGGGAGAGGGGAAAGGGAAAGGTTTGGGGGAGAGAGGAAAAAGGGAGGGGCAAAGAGGAGAAGAGGGAAAGGTGATGTGAGAAGTGAGGGAAGGAGGTGGTGGCGGAGGGGGTTGAAGATAAGGGTGTTGACTGTGGGAGTGAACGAGGGGATGGAAGGAGTAAGGGGGAAGGGTGAAGGAGAGAGAGAGGGGGGGAGGGGTGCGAGAGGTCAGCGAGAGGGAGGGGAGAGGGGAAGAAGGGGAGTGAGGGAGGGAGGGCAGAGATCACCCCATTCCCAAGCCACTATCTCACACCACTCGCAATATCCCTCCTATTTTTATTCTCTCTCTCTCTCTCTCTCTCTCTCTCTCTCTCTTCCTCGTGTATTCCTCCTCCTTCTCCTCCCCCTTCCACCTTTTTTTTTTTGAATAACAGAACAGAGGAAGGAAAAACAAATGAGTAAAAAAAAATCCATACACCAGATTACTGGTGTCCTTACTAACTTCCTCATATACTTTGCCATTAAAACTTCCTCCTCCTCCTCCTCCTCCTCCTCCTCCTCCTCCTCCTCCTCCTCCTCCTCCTCCTCCTCCTCCTCCTCCTCCTCCTCCTCCTCCTCCTCCACTACCCCCCAATTATCACAAATCTCCTCTGCCTCCTACTCTCCTCCTTCCTCCAATTATCCCACACCTTATCCATTCTCCTTCCTCCTCCTCTTCCTCTTCTTGTTCTTCCTCTTCCCCCTCTTCTTCCTCCTTCTCCTCCTCGTCATTTTATCTTTCTTCCTCTTTCTCCTCCTCCTTACCTCCGTCTTCCTGTTCCACCTCTTCCTCATCCTCACCTTTCTCTTCCTTTTCTCTTCATCGTACTCTCCTCTTCCCCGCTTTCTTCTTTTTCTTCCACACCTTTTTTTTCTTCCTGCTTCTTCATGTCTTTGGACTAATTTTTTCTGTTCTTCCTTTCCTTCCTTTCTCTCTCCTCCTCCTCCTCCTCCTCCTCCTCCTCCTCCTCCTCCTCCTCCTCCTTCCTTTCTCTCTCCTCCTCCTCCTCCTTCTCCTCCTCCTCCTCCTCCTCCCTGTTTTAATAAGTCGACACGCAGGCCTCTCTTGATTGTTATTGATATGGCGTTGCTTGCTTTCATGTTTTCCTTGTTAGGGTCATTGTTTTGTCCTTGTTTTGTTGTTGTTTGGCTTTTGTTTTGGTGGTTTGCTTTTGTTCGATTTCTTTTTTGGCTTATGGTGTGGAGGTGTTTTTTTTTATGATTAATATTATTGTCATGAATAATACTGATAATAATAATAATTAATAATAATAATAATATTTGATCGGATGTAGATAACGCAATATGATACGTATATACATTTTGTGTGTGTGTGTGTGTGTGTGTGTGTGTGTGTTTGTGTGTGTGTGTGTGTGTGTGTGTGTGTTTTATGTAGCATTATATTTCTACCTCACTGCGAACATATAAAATTGTTCCTGAACTTATACTTTTAAGAGTTATTAATTTTTCGAACATAACACAGCGATATAGGTGGTATTAAAGTTATTATTGTGCAAGGTGTGTATTGTTCCAGTATTAACTCTGGCCTTCACAAACACGCTATTGTTTGGTGGGGGGCATGGATGGGTGACTGTGTGTGTGTGTGTGTGTGTGTGTGTGTGTGTGTGTGTGTGTGTGTGTGTGTGGAGACAAGGAAAGAGGCATGAAGGTATAAGGAATAATGGGAGAAGTTTCAGGAAGGAAAGAGGCAGAAGAAAAAGACAAAGGAAGGGAAGGAGTGAAGGAGAAAGAAATGTATGAATATGAAGAAAGGAAGTGAGAAAGGAAGAGTGGAAGTAAAAGCGAGGAAGGAAGGATCGAGGGAGGGAATGAAGGAAGGAAGGGCGTGAGGAGGGAGGAAATGAGAAGAAATGGAGTAGAGGAAGAAGAAAGGATAGTGGGAGTACAGGAGAAGAAAAAGACAGTGAAGGAAGGATGGTAAAAAAAGTTATCCCTCTCTTGGCGAATTACAGAAAGAAATTGATGATGATGATGATGATGATGATGATGATGATGAGGAGGAGGAGGAGGAGGAGGAGGAAGGAAGAGGAGGAGGAGGAGGAGAATAGTACAAAGGAAGGGAAGGACGGAAGACATATTCCTCACTTACCTAGAAATAGAAGGAATTAATGATGATGATGATGATGATATGGTGATGATGATAGAAAGATGAGGCAGGAGGAGGAAGAGGCAGTGGTAAAGTAGTGAGCTGCTGATGGGAAGGACGCGAAATCGATTCCAGATTGGGGCTAGAAACAGGGGAATCGAATTACATCATAAGTTTTAATCGAATATTCCACAAAACCCACTGATATCGTCTTGAAATCCCCCTAGTATGTATTCAGTATGGACGGTGGGTATTTGTGTCAAGGCGGTGACATGTGAAAGTATGTAGTGTGAAGAGGAGGACTACTGGGTGTTATAGAGTTGATTGGTTTGTGTCTGAGTTCGTTGCATGATAAGGTATTACACACACACACACACACACACACACACACACACACACACACACACACACACACACACACACACACACACACACACACACACACCGCTTATCTATCTATCTGACTATCATCTATCTGTCTATATATATCTATGTCACATGCTCGTACTGTCTGTATATCTAACACACACACACACACACACACACACACACACACACACACACACACACACACACACACACACACACACACACACACACACACACACACACAACGAAAATTATCCACAGATTTGATAAGAAATAACCTTTTAATTCATTCTTCTACCTCTAGATAATTTTATTCAGTTTAGGACATGCCTCTCGTAGTGCAGGTGTTAGTCGTATATTAGACTGTGATACTGATGTGACTTTATGTATATCTTCTTGCAGCCATGAGGCAGTTTAATTCAGCATATAAATTGCTTCTTGTAATGATGGGGTGAAACTAATAACAAACGTTAGGTAATGACGTTAATGGAAGAGTGAGTAGGCTACACAGGTAAATAACTTGTATCGAAGTGCAGAACACAGTGCATTAAATGAGTCACTCCGATTACACATTTTGTATGTTAGTTTCCGTACCTCCGGACGATTATTATTCAACTCTATAAAGGCATACCCGGCTGAAATTCACCTGGTGATGTTGCAACACTGCATTATACACGTGGTTCCTTAATCTCCAGAACATTGTCTCTCTCAGTAGCTGCATTGCGTGTTGAGACTCAGTGTTAGGTGGGTGGGTGACCGTCTACACCTTGGTCTTCACAAAGCATTTACAGGTATCGGGTGATTTTCACCCTGCCATGCCTGTTGTCGGTGGTATTTCTCACATACTTTTCAATGGTGTTTTTTGGAAGTTGAACTGGCAGCCTGTGTTTAGGAAGTTTTGAGGATGCAGGCAAGGAGTATAAAATATGCGCAAAAAAGTTCTGACTCATATTTTTAGCTATCAGCTCTCGAACTTTGTTGTGTTTTTTCCGAAAGTGATCTCAGGAGTTTTTTATTACATTGCTACCTCTCATTAAATTTTCTTTGATACTTTTATCAGTGTGAACAAGAGAAGTACTTCCACACTCATACCGAGTTTCATGAAGAAATATTGATTAGAACTTTTTTTTTTCTCTTTTTTTTTTTTTTTTCCAGGGCCGGGTGAATAATACCCGGGTATGCCTGTGGTGTTACTAACAATGACCTATGCCTATCCAGGGTCAAATTAGGGGAGACCATTTGACCTCCAAGGGTTAGCTAGAACCTTGATTAATCCCGGTTAAAAAGACTGGAGATTACTTCAGTATGGACGCCTCAATATAAGCTTCAGTATTGTGACGTGAGGGTGTGAGACGCCATCGGTTAATGGTGCATGGAAGAAATACCGGTCTTACGGGAGAGAAATGACTGAGTAGAATCGAATTTGTGAGTGTAATATACCACTTAATTAAAAGAAAGTAGTGATTCTTTTTCTCTATAATATACTGCTATGGAGATCTGTACAAAATTGTAAACTCTTCCATTGCTATGCCGTCTTTTTCATTTTATTCAGACCACCACGAGATGATTATTCTTAGCTTTGCAAGGACCTCTAGTACTGAGGTAAAATTTCAACGGTTTAACCCTTCCATACATACATCATTGCTGAATAGATGGTCCGGCTGTAATAATGCCGTAATTTTTATTTTCCTTCAAACCTTATGCATTTATTATAGTAGGAAGGGCTTTACGAAGTTAGCATGCGTTACCCATTTCATGAGTGTAAGATTCTTCTGACTAGGATAAAATTATCGGGGTAGATCATAAATATACTTTAACATCATCGTACGAAATGGATTCACATCAATTATGAACCCTCCCTCAGATATCAATAGCGTAATTTCCCTCCTCCCGCACACTGTGGTTCCCGTTTTCCTTCGAGTCCTGGAGAAGACGGAGTGCGGGTGGAAGGGGTGTCTGCCTCATTTGCATATTAATATCTCATTTGAATACGGCGTAGGCAGTCATTGTTGCTGCTCGCTGGGAGGGTCATTTATTAACCTTTATATTTATCAGTTATTTGTTTTACACCTGTCCTGTACGAGGGCATATTTTTAAGTTTACCAAGGTCCTTTATACCCTCAAGAAGTTTTTTTTATTTTTTTATTTTATTTAGATTCTTGCCACCACGTGAAGACAAGTTTCAACAGTGGGAATACCTGCACTACTGATGGAGTTAATGATACCGTCACCTAACCCGTTCCCTCTAAAAGTGTCTCCAAAACCAAATAAAATCGTTTGGAAATGATAAAATGAAAATGCTTAAAAGGATCTAAGAGTTTTGTCCTCTCAGTGGCTGGTCATCATCCTTACTTTAATCTTGCCATATCCAGACGATTTTATTGATTAGGAGAGACTTTACCACGGTGCTTCTTTAACCTGAATAAAATCGTCTGGTGGTTAGAATATGGTGTGATGTCCTCGAGCCGAAGGGACAAGGATGATAATCTGTTGTTTGGTATATGGCGGAAATCTTGCTAACGTGTGTGTGTGTGTGTGTGTGTGTGTGTGTGTGTGTGTGTGTGTGTGTGTGTTTGAAGGCTGTGAAATTTTATGGCTGTGCAATTTTTGGTGTAATTTCCCTTAAAATGGTCCCTATTATATGTACTGTTTGCTCAGGTTGACTTTGCAATAATTGTAGGGGCAGTGGTGTGCAAAATTCGTTGATAATTATAGGCTTCCGCATGATGTAAAGTAGTGGTGCACTGTTTGTACAGCAAAAATACCGGTATTTAATTGCGACAGCACGTTTTTGTTATTAATACTGCTGCTACTAATGATAATAATAATAATAATAATAATAATAATAATAATATTATTATTATTATGATGATGATGATGATGATGATTATTGTGTGGTAGGTGGGGGCGCTCACCATCCACTCACTCGATGTAGTTCTGCTCTCGGGTGTCTGCCCTTTCCTCCCCTCCATCCTTGTTTCCTTCCATCCTCTTCTGTCTTTTATTCCTTCATTCTTTCCTTGTCCTTCTGCCGACGGGTGACTTTTTTTTTTTTTTTTTTTTTTTTTTATGTGACAGACTCTGGGCATAGGCTTCACAGCCTGCGCTCAAGGCCCAGTAGTCCTTCCTACATACCATACACCTCTACATGTCACCACTTCGGCGCTAACACCCACCGTCCAAATTGAATACATGCTAGGGCTGTCTCATACAGGACTGGTGTATTGGTGACTTTACACTCCCTCTTCTCTTTTTCTTTCCTTCTTTCTTTCCTCTTCCTTCTGCCTGTGGGTGACTCTACACTGAGTGACAAGCCAAATGGTTTCCTGTACACCAGGAAACCATTTACTACGCTGGGTGGTAACCATATAACCAAATTTTGGCGCCTGGTGGTTTAGTGGGTAATTATTGCGCTCTAATCGGATTGAGCCGGTGAAGGTTTATATCCAAGGGTTGATTGGTGTGAATTGCTCATGTAATGCCACTCAGGGATGAGTGAGGCTGGTCACTCATCTTAAATGTCGGGACCAACTGCCTAGCCCCGGGCTCCTACGCTCCTCATGGGGCAATGTAGGATTGGATGATGGATTATTATTATTATTATTATTATTATTATTATCATCATCTCTTCCTCCTCCTCCTCTTCGCTATTATTATTATTATTATTATTATTATTATGCTCCTCGTTATCACTGTTGCATTTCTTATCCGTGTCAGATCATGAGTACAATAGCGTCTGTATTATCATCATGCAATCTTATTTAATCTCCACCTAACCTCTCTTCCTCTACCTCCTCCCTTGTTTTCGCCCTTCTTCACATTTTCTCTCAATTTCTTTCGGTTCTCTTCGTTTTACTGTCCGTCTTCTATATCTTTTCTCTATCATCTCGCCTCTTTTCTCTTTTCCCTTTTTTCTTTGTCTTTTCCTGTCTTTTCTCATCTTTCCATTTCTCTTCCAATTCTTCTCTCTCTCTCTCTCTCTCTCTCTCTCTCCCCCTCTGTGCCTCCGGGTCTCTTTATCTTCTCTCCCACTTGTCATTGTAGAATCTTATCTCTTTTCCTGTCTCTCAGTTCCTCTCCTCCTCATCTCAAACTTTGTAACCATTCTCTCTCTCTCTCTCTCTCTCTCTCTCTCTCTCCCTCTTTCTTTCTTTCGCTCTCTCAATTAGACAGAGACAAGTGTTGAAAAAGAATAGTAATGAGGTGAAGAGACGAGTTGGAGGGAAGGAAGAAAGAGGGAGGAAAACGAGAGAGAGAGAGAGAGTAGGTAGGCTGTTTAGTGCCAAAAGTAAACAGTTTACGACCTGGCCAGAAGGTGTAAACTAACTTCCTTCCTACCTTCCTTCCTTCCTTCCTTCCTTCCATCCTTCTTTCCTTCCTTCCTTCCCTCCTTTCCTCTTTCCTACCTTCCTTCTATCTATCCATCCATCCATACATCTGTTAATCCTTCCTTCCTTCCATCCATCCATCCATCCATCCATCCATCCTTTCTTCCTTCCATCCATCCATCCATCCATCCATCCATCCATCCTTCCTTCCCTCCTTCCTTTCTCTCTCTCTCTACTTTTGTCTTGCCTTCACCAGTCGATCTTTTTTTTTTTTTTAATTTGTTTGTGGAGGGAATTTTCGTTCAGTAAGCGGTCCTCGGGCTGAAGTTGTCTCAAATTTTCAGTACGGCTGTTCCAGAGAGAGAGAGAGAGAGAGAGAGGCGCAGACAAAAACAGACGAAAGTACACACACACACACACACACACACACACACACACACACACACACACACGGAGAGAGAGAGAGAGAGAGAGAATGGAAGCCAACAGGCAAACACAAAAGAAAGGAGACAAACTAACAAACACAGAAGGGTTGCGGATGGGGGTCAGATGGGAATAAACTGACAGAAGAAAGAAATGGGTAGATAGATAGAGAGGTTGAGGTAGATAGAATATAAAGAAAAGGAAGAAAGCACGAAATAAAGACACAAGTAAAGGCAGTAAAGGTCGTGATAAAGAAAGGAAATATGAAACAGCTTAGACAAAAAATATAGAGAGTAAAACATGAATAAAACCAATAAAGGAAAAGGGAAATAAAGAAGTGGTGAGAAAATAAAGTATGGAAAATGAGATAAAATATGAAAGAAACAATGTCGAAAATAATGAAGGGGAAAAAGGGGAAAATTCTAGTGAAAAAACGGAGTGTAGTCGTGAAGAATAACAGATTAACAGGAAAAAGAATTAGAACATGAAAAAAGGTGAAGGAAGAGTAATGTGAGTCTTAAAGAAGCACTAGGGAAAGGAAAATTGAAAGGAAAGTGGGAAATGGAGGAAAAATAAGATATGGAAAACCAGGCAATTATAAGATTAATTAATTGGAAGGGTTTGGTTAGGGGTTCTCAAACTGTATATAAAAAAATGAAAGTTAACAATAGTAAAAAATGAATGAAGAGAAGGAAAATTGACACAGAGGAGGAGGAGGAGGAGGAGGAGGAGGAGGACAAAAAGAATCTGAAAAAAAGGTGGAGAAAAGGGAAAAGAACTGAAGTGAAACTAAATAATTGAGAGGGAGAGTTAAAAGTAAGCCGAGGAATTGTAAAGAATAAAAATAGAATACTTATGAAACAAACAAGAACAGATTAACAAAAACAAGCAGATAAACAACCACAAACAAACAGTGGGGAGGGGAAAAGGGGAGAAGATACACAAAACAAATGACAAATTAACAAAAACAAACAACATATACATCGAAATAAATTAGAACGGAGAAGGGTAGAAGAGTAAGAAGACGAACAAGGACAAGTGATAAAAGACAAACGTAAACAAAGACGAAGGAGAGGGGAAGGACAAAAGACCTGCGAAAGGAGAAGTTAACAAAAGGCAAAACAAAGAAAGGAGGAATGGGGGACGGGTAGAAGAATTACCAAAGAAATATATGGAAGCAAAAACAAACAATCAAAGGTGAGAGGAGAAGGCTTACTAAACAAACAGGCTGATTAACAAGAATAACAACAAACAAAGAACAGGTGAGAAAAGTAGGAGATTTACAAAACAAACAAGGAAAAGCAAAACAAGGTCAAATACAAACAAAAGCCAGGAAAGGACAAGGGGAAATTGGGAGGGGAAAAACACAAAACCAAACAAAAAATAGGTGAGAAGAGTAGAAGACAAAACAAACAAGGACAAGTTTAACGAAAACAAAAACAAAACACAAACACAGGGGAGGAGAAATGGAAAAGGGACAACAAAAACAAATACAAAACCAAACAAAGGAGACATGAGAAGTGTAGGAGATTTACAAAACAAACAGACAGGTATCATAAAACAGACAAACACAAACAAACACAGTGGGGGCAGTGGGGAGGGGATATTGGGTCCAGAAATTCCAGAGCTGTTTCCCTCAGAATTTTCAGCCAAAGACAAATCTACTTCATGAAGGCGGAAGAATAGCCTCTCCTTCCTTCCTTCATTCCTTCCTTCATCTTCCTTTGTCGTCTTTCATGTTGCATTTTTTCTATGCTTTGCCTCCCTCCTCCTCCTCTGGCTTTTACTTCTTCCTTTGTCCTTCCTTCTTTCACTTTTTTTGTTTGTATAATGTTTCTGTTGTTTTCTCCTTTTGTTTTCATGTATTGTCATAGTTGCCTTTTCATCCTTCTTTCTTTGCCTTCCTTCTTTTCTTCCTTCGTTCATTCATTCATTCCCTTCCCTCCTTCCTTCCTTTCCCCCCCTTCTCATCGTCCTCCTCCTCCGTCACTTTCGTTCCTTATTGTCCCATTCCCTGCTTCCTAGTTTCTTGTCTTTTTCCTTCATATGTTTCTTTTTCCTTCCTTCCATCAGTTTTCCCTGATTCCCATATTTCTTTCAGCTTCTCTTAGTTCATATTCCATTCCCTCTGTGTCTTCCCCATATTCTTTCTTATTCCCTTATGCATTTCTTATTCATTCCATTTACTCCATTCATTTCCTGTGCATATAGTCATTTTTCATTTTTTCTCTCTCTTCTTCCTCCTTTCCTTTATTTCCTTCATTCTTGCTTTTTCCCATTGTCTTCCTCCATTTTTCCATTCCCTATTTTTTTCATTTCTTTATTCAGTCCTTCTGTCTTGCACTTATAGATTTTTTTTTTATCCCATTTCCTTCATCCTTTCAACCTTTCTCTCATTTCCTAACTTCTTCCATTTTTTTTTCTCTCTCTCCTCCACTCTGCACAGCACAATCGGTCATTCTTTTGTCAATCCATGTCTTTTTGTCCATTTTTTTCCTCTCTCTTCTCTCTTTTCCTCTCTTCTTCCTTTTTATTTCTCTCATCTTCTCCAGACTACTAAGTCAGTCATCATTCTACTGTATCTATCCAAGTAATTCCATCTATTGTTTTCATTTTGTCTTTTCCTCACATTTTTTTTTTTTTTTGGAAGCATGTTGGGATTTCACTGTCGTCCAAAATAGTAAAGCCTTTATCATTTATTTACCTACGCATTTTATATTCACTGATTTTTTTGTCTGGCGTAAATGAAATAAAATACGCAGGTTTTTATATGACATTGCATGGTGTACTGTTATGTTGTTTTATCAATGAAATGTTTAAATCTATAGTCTACATTAATTACTCCTTCGTGCCGTGTATTTTAGGACTTGGTTTAATAAGTAAATTAGTTGACATTATATAATTTTTAATGTAACTAAGAAAGTATTGATTAAACGCCTGTTATTGTATTTGTACTCGAATTGTCTGCCTACATTATTTATCTATCTGCCTCCCATCCTGCCTGCCTTTTTACTTACCTACTTTCCTTCCTGCCTACCCACCAACTTACCTGCCTACCTTCATATTCGCCTACAAGCTATACAGGTTAATTAACTATATACGTAGCAACCTTCTGGCTTACTTGCGATATTACTTAATTAAACACCCACCCATCCAAATACATACACACTTGTGCACCTGCTCGCTCATCCACCTATTTGCCCATTTCATCTACTTTCCTGCCGTCCTGTCGCCCTCCTTACCTGCTTACGTACTCCCTGTCTACTTCCTTCCTTCCTTCCTTCACTCATTCATTCACTCATTCTTACCTGCCCGCCCACCCACCTACCTACCTACCTACCTACCTACCTACCTACCTACCTACCTACCGACCTACCGACCTTCTCTCCATCGTTTCCTTTTTGTTACTCACTCACCTTCGTAACTTATCCACCCGCGTACCCACCTAAGAACATTATTCCTCCACCAGCTATGCACACCTACAAACTAATCGCTCCTAACCCCCACTTACTAACCCTCTCACCCACCCACCTACCAACCTCCCTCCCTCCCTTCCTGCCACCCAACCAACCAACCGACCAACCACACCACCATCCCCTCATTAACCAACCAACCCACTTAACCTAACACCCTAATTACCCAGCTAAATGCCTACCCAACCACATAACTATCCAACCACCTCACACTCCAGTCCCTCACATACTTAACTATCAACATACCCACCCACTTCACCCACCCACCGTCCAGCCTCCCCCCCTCACGTAGCACCCACCTGCTTCAAACCCACCCACTCACCCGCCCTACCTACCTACCTACCTGCCATATACTTACTTACCTGCCTACTTACCTACCTTTCCCCCCCACCCATCCACCTACCTACCCGCCCACGCACACACCTGCCTGGCTGTGTGTTTATCCGACGTCCCAGCTCCTCTCTTCTGTAAAGCCCACTCGCCTGTGCATAATGAGGTGTGTGTGTGTGTGTGTGTGTGTGTGTGTGTGTGTGTGTGTGTGTGTGTGTGTGTGTGAAGTACGGTTAGGTGTATCGTTCGAAAATGTGTGTATATGTTTGGAAACGCGAACTGTATATGTAAATGTTGAGATAATGGAAGTTTGTGTGTGTGTGTGTGACCTCTGTGTATTTGTTTTTATACTTAATAGAAATGTGTATGTATTTTATGTATATGTGTGAGTTTCCACGTACGCATGTACGTGTGTGAGAAACGTCTGCTTTTGGATGAATATATATCAGTGTCTGTGTGCATGAGAATTTATATTTTGGGTGCGGATGTGCGTGCGTGCGTGCATGAATGAGTTAGTATTTATTCAAGTGTGTGTGTGTGTGTGTGTGTGTGTGTGTGTGTGTGTGTGTGTGTGTGTGTGTGAGAGAGAGAGAGAGAGAGAGAGAGAGAGAGAGTCTACACGTGTGTATGTAACAGCACGTACATGTTTGTCATACCATGTTGTAAAGAAAGCGAAAAAATAAGAAAATGTTATTGAAATACCAGAATCAGAAAATAAAAAGATTTTGAAATCAAGGAAAAGAGAGAAGCAGAAAAATATGCTTAGATTAAAGAAATTGTCATACATAAAAAATAACTATTGAAACAAAAAGGGATGGGAAAAATTTGGATGATATGGAAAAATAGAACAATCAGTGAAAAAGAAAAACGAGGAAGTGGGGAAAAAAAAATAGAAAAAGAACAGAAAATCAGAGCAACGCAAAAATTTAAGAAAGAGAAAGCAAAGTAAGACAACGGAATGAGAATAGCGATTGAGAATGAAAAATATGACGTGCTTTATAGGAAAAAAAAGAAATATTAAAAATTCCTGATTAAAGAACGTGAGATGGCGGTGAAAGAAAAAGGAGAAAGAAAATCTGATAGGAAAATACGTGAGGAAAAGGGGAAAAATGAAAAACAGTCCTGATTAAAAGAAGCTTAGTCGCCGGAAGAGAATAACTTGGATGGAAAAGCGATAGTGAAAAAGAAGCTACACAATAAAGCCAAAAATAATAGAAAATAAAACAGAAGAACAGTGCCCCTAAAAAAATAACAAGACTCTAAACCATACGCGGAAGTTTGAGCCCAGAAATAAATAATCTTTTGTTCCATTTTTTTTTTTTTTAATCTCCCTTTTTTTTGTGGCGTAAAACTGTTAGGGAATTTTGTGGGGAAGCAGTGACCATAGGCTTATAGGGGAGAAAAAGGGTGTGGAAGGGTGAAGTGGAAGAGGAAGGAAGAGTTAGAAGACGGGAGGCAGATGGGAATAATAAACATATATATAAAACGGAGAAAGGGGGGGGGGAATGGGAAAGAAAGAAGGGGTAAAAAGGGCAAGAAGAGATAAGAGGAAAAGGAGATGGGAGAGGAGAGTGAGGGGAAAGTAGAGGAATAAAAGGTGAGACGAAAGCAAGAAGAACGAAAAAATGAGGGGAAGAAAGAAAGGTGAAGAGGAGAGGAAGGGGAAAGGAGAGGGTATTTAACTGGTGAGAGGTAGGGGAGAGGGGAAAGTGAATAATAAAAGAAGTACAAGAAAAGAACGAAAGAAACTAACAACTGACTGAGAAAGAAAATGTAAGGGTGAGGAAGGACGGTAGTAAGGGAAGAAAGGGGAATAGAGAGAGGGGAGAGTAAAAATAAAGGTCGGGGGGAAGAAGCGGGGAGATGAAAATGTGAGAGAAAGAGGGTAACATGTGGAGAGGGAGTTAAGAGAGAGGGGAGAGAGACTGAAAATGAGAGAAAAAGAAAACAGGGAGAATGGAGAAGCAGGAGAAAGAGAGGTGAGGGGAGAAATGGAGTTTGAAGATAAGAGGAAGGGATGAGAGAGAGAGAGAGACTGAGAGACAGAGAGAGACTGAGAGACAGAGACAGAGAGAGAGAAAGAGTAAATGGGGAGGGAATAAGAGCGTTTGTAGGAGAATGGGACCTAAAGGAAAGACGAATGGGAGAGAAGGGGAGGGAAGACAGAGTCACATAAAAGGGGAGAGAGAGAGAGAGAGAATATGCCCCGTGGTACTTTCAAGATGATTCGGCTTAAAAAGTATATATAATTTTTTTTACATTCTCAGACTCGAGGAAATTAAGAACAAACGAAGGAGGTCTCCCCCACGCAGTAGACCAATGGTTCTCAAAGTTTTTCGTTCCGCGGCCCCCCGTCTAAATACGAGAACATCCATGACGCCCCCGCACTTCATAAGACGTGCGTGCCCCCCTTCCCTTCCGAACGTAAATAACATCCCTGGCCCCTAATGAAGTAACAAGCACAACAACGTTACTGGAAGCCTTATTTAGTACTGACCTTAGCACAGATCCATGAGGCATACCAATATTGACCGTAGTCGATAATGATGACTCTCCGTGTATCACTCTTCCCTGTTCCCTATTGTGTATGCTTTTTTTTTTTTTTTTTTTTTTTTTCAGTCTTCTTACATAATACTTACTAATATTTAATGCCAATATCTGTTTATCTTGAAGTATTAATGAGATGCCGTTTGAAGGAGGAATGATAGAAGAAAAAATGAGGCAGGAGACAGAAAACAAGAAAAAAAGAATTGTGCAGTACGGGAGAGGGGAGAAGGATAGTAGTGGAGAAAAAAAGGGATATAAAAGAGCTAGAGGGAGAGGAAGGTGGAGGAACAAGGAGGAGGAGGAAAGAGATGAGAAAAGGGAGAAAGACACAGAAAACGAGAGGGAAGAATAGGAGAGTAGGGCAGAAGGGAGGAGAGGGAGGAAGGGGAGGAGATAAAGTAGCAAGCGGGGAGGAAGAAAGGAGGGGGAGAAGCAGGAGAGCAGGCGTTGAGAGGGGAGACAAAAAGAAAAGAGGGGGGATGGAAGAGTAGTGGAGAGGGGAGAGAGAAGGAAGATGTGAGGATGAGGGGTCAAAAGGAAAGAGGGGAGATCGGGGAGTTAAAGGGGAGAGAGAGAGAGAGAGAGAGAGAGAGAGAGAGAGAGAGCATAAACGGGGAGGGAATAAGAGCGTTTGTAGGAGAATGGGACGTAAGGGAAAGACGAATGGGAGAGAAGGGGAGGGCAGACAGAGGCACATAAAAGGAGAGAGAGAGAGAGAGAGAGACGGACAGACAGACAGACAGACAGACCGACCGACCGACCATTACGTATCCGTAGTGTGAGGGTAATTGTGGAGGTGAAAAAAATGGATTACTGAGTGAATGACCAGAGAGAGAGAGAGAGAGACGATTTGCGTTTCCAAGATCCATATATATAGAAATAAGGAAAAGGAAAAAAAAATCGCACATTTACATTCAGTGCCTTTTAGTTAGAGGGAAAATATGAGGAAAAAAATAGAGCCAGAAGAATGACATGGTGAAACAAGAGTGAAAAATTTCCTAGCTTGTCCTTAAATTCCTTCAATCTGAGGACGCATTTTTCTTAGATTTCTTCATCGTAACGTTTTTATTGATTTTTATTTACCTTTTCGGAGGCTTTTCAGTTTGGTTTAGCTTCTTCAAAGGTGACTAATTTTTTCAGTGTTCTTGCTGCTTCCAGACTATTTTATTCAGCTTCAGAAAGGCCTCTTGTATGGAAGGGAATCTTGAAGCCTGTATCTAATCCCCCCAGCTCCAAAAATCTATCTCAGGCTGAATAAAATCTTCTGGAGATAGCAATAGTAAAATGAAAAAAAATAAAATCCCCAGGCTCTGTGGGTTAATGGAGATTATATTTTAACCCCTGATTTACCTGAAGTAATCTTGAGGTAGCAGGAAAAATTAATATATGAGATTGTCTTGGAAGATAACCTCTCAAGCCGAAGACATTTTAATTTTTATCTTGCATCTGTCAGACGATTTTTATTCAGCTTTAGGAAACATGGAAGTAGTGAAGGGGAAACAGAGACTACTCTCTCTCTCTCTCTCTCTCTCTCTCTCTGTACTTTAGGACTGGAAAATGAAATGAAATGATAACGTACTGAGTGTGACAGGTGAGAGAATACTTGCTTGAAGTGTGTGTGTGTGTGTGTGTGTGTGTGTGTGTGTGTGTGTGTGTGTGTGAGAGAGAGAGAGGGAGAGAGAGAGGTGAGGAGTTTAGCAGTGAGATTAAAAAGCAGGAGGGCGTGTATAGTGTAATATTCGCACGAGAATGAGAGAAGGAGAGAGGGGGGGGGGAAGAGGGAGGTAGGGAGGAGGGAGGGAGAGGGGAGTTTAGCAGTGAGACTAAAAAGCAAGAGGGTGTGTATAGTGTAATAATTGCACGAGAGAGAGAGAGAGAGAGAGAGAGCATTCCCAACTTTTTCATCGTTTAGTAAAGTTTGAATCATTAAATATTACCTGCCCATTACCTGCTCAATAATACAGGTGTTACACAAGAACCACTGTCCTTTGTAATTAACACTCACCTGAAATATGTATAGGAAGGTAGTAGTTGCTGATTAACATAATTATTATGATCCTAGAGGCTGTATTTTAGTAGGGTTAGGAAGCTTGCTAACACCTCTTCCTTACCGATTTATTTCCGATTCTGTCCCGTTACTATATTCTTGTTTGTTATTCATGCAAGCTATGTTGATATTGACATGACATAAGCAAATAAGGGGATACTAATGAGGAGTTTGGAAAATAAATCGCTAAGGAAGAGGTGTTAGGCAGGCTCCGTATGCGATGATAATACTGGTTTATATGTACTGTTGCGAACAAAAATATCGTTCCACTGCCATACGATAAATAGCAAAACGGTGAACGATAACTTCTGAAACTTGGTGTTGTTACCTACGAAACTACAAATTTATCAGAATTATGTGTAAAAGTTTCAGAATTCTTCAGGTAAAAATTTAATATGGAGCAGTATTCCTGACCGCGAATCACATTATGCAATGAATTAGTGACGATGGAAATGCGTGTATTTTTTCGGTCGGTTCGCACGTCTTATTCGGACTTACTTGATTGCACATGTCTTTCTTACTTGCACGACTTAATCACGTAATTACTTACTTGCACATGTCTTACTTATTTCACGTTTTACTTGCACATGTCTGACTTACTAGCACGTCTTATTTACTTACTTGCACGTCTTATTTACGTACTTGCACGTCTTATTTACGTACTTGCACGTCTTACTTTTTTTTTTTTTTTTTTTTTTTTTTTTTTATGCGAGGAAGAAGGAACCAAAGGCCATGAGCCCGCAGTAACAGTTCCCTCCAAGAGAAAAACAAAATACAATATAGAGCCAAATTCAAGATCCGATCATTTTGAGATGCCTGGACACACTGCGTTTGAAAGACTGGAGATCATAGGCAGCAGGAAATACAGACAGAGGGAGACAGTTCCAGAGCTGACTTGTTGCATAAATGAAAGACTGGGAGTAACGGTTAACTCTTGCATTAGAGAGTTGGACAGAAAAAGGATGAGAGTTTGCTGCCAGACGGGTGCTACGCGCCCGTCGTAGAGGTGGAGGAATGCAAGCAGACAGTTCAGAGGAGCAGTGACCATTAAAGTAGCGATAGAAAAGAGATAAAGATGCAACAGTGCGGCGAAGAGACAGAGGTTGAAGGGAGTCAGTAAGAGGAGGAGAGTTAATGAGACGAAAAGCCTTTGACTCCACCCTATTGAGAAGAGCTGTATGTGGGGAGCCACCCCACACATGAGAGTTGTACTCCACACAGGGGCGGATAAAACCCCTGTATAGAGTCAACAATTGCGCAGGGGTAAAGAAAGAGCGGAGTCGGCTTAGCACACCCAATCTCTTGGAAGCAGATTTTACAAGAGATGTAATATGATCTTTCCAAGATAAGTCCCGAGTAAATGAAACCCCAAGCATGTTCAAGGATGATGCAGGATTAAGCTGAATATTATTAAACATTAGTGGGTATACCTGTGGAAGATTTTCTCGGGTTGATAGGTGTAAGAACTGAGTCTTAGATGCATTAAAAACAACCATATTATTTTTACCCCAGTCAGAGATACGAGCCAAGTCAGACATTAGGTGTGCCATAGCCTCATCCCTTGTTTGTTGAAGTAACTGTTGAGATGGGCGTTGCGGGAACCGAATGGAAAGGTGAAGGGTGGAGTCATCAGCGTATGAGTGGATATGGTTAGATGTACAGCTTAGAAGATCATTGATGAATAAAAGGAAGAGAGTTGGTGATAGGACAGAGCCCTGAGGAACACCACTGTTGATAGATCTAGGAGAAGAACGATGGCCGTCTACAACAGCGGCTATAGAACGACCAGAAAGGAAGCTAGCGATGAAGGCACAGATAGAAGGATAGAAACCGTAGGAGGGCAGTTTGGAAATTAAAGATTTATGCCAGACTCGATCGAAAGCCTTTTGAGATGTCAAGTGCAATGGCAAAGCTTTCGCCAAAGTCCCGAAAGGAGGATGACCAGGAGTCTGAAAGGTAGGTGAGAAGATCGCCAGTGGAGCGTCCCTGACGGAACCCATACTGACGATCGGAAAGAAGGTTGTGATAGGAAAGATGCCTTAAAATTTTTCTATTAAGAATTGACTCGAAAACTTTTGAAATACAGGACGTTAAAGCAATTGGACGATAGTTGGAGGGTTGGGAGTGGTCACCCTTCTTTGGGACTGGCTGAATGAGAGCAAACTTCCAGCAAGAAGGAAAGGTACAAGTTGACAGACAAAGACGAAAGAGTTTGCCTAGGCAGGGTGTAAGCACAGAAGCACAGTTCTTGAGAACAACAGGAGGGGACCCCATCAGGCCCATATGCCTTGTTAGTACTGAGGCCAGTGATGGCAGAAAATACATCAACTGAAGAATTTCAATGTCAGCCATGAGGAAGTCAGAGGGGGAAGTGATGGAGGAACAGCACCGGAATCGTCTAAGGTAGAATTGGAGGAGAAAGTCTGTGCGAAGAGATCTGCTTTATCAGTAGAAGAAATAGCTACAGAACCATCAGAGTAGAAAGAGAGGAGGGAAGGATGATGAGGTAAAGTTGTTAGAAAGATTTTTGGCAAGATGCCAGAAGGAGCGGGAAGAATTCGAGTTGGAGAGTTGAGAGCATTTAGTATGGATGAAATTATTTTTAGTAGAGCGAAGAACAGACTTAGCACGATTCCGGGCAGAAACGTAAAGATGATGTGATTCAGGGGTGGGTTGGCTCCGGTACCTTTTGTAGGCCCTCTCCTTGTTAATGCGGACAGCATTAGAACAAGCGTGATTAAACCAAGGCTTTCTTGCGTTAGTCAAAGGATATGAGAAAGGAATGTATGCTTCCATGCCTGAGAGAATAACCTCCGTAATGCGCAAGGCACACTCAGATGGCTCACGGCCATGGAAGCAATAATCATTCCAGGGAAAATCAAAGAAGTACTGCCTGAGGGCCTCCCAGTCTGCGGCTCCAAAATGCCACAGACGACGTTTCCCTGGAGGGTCCACAGAAGGCCGCATCGGAGTGATAGGACAGGTTAAGGTAATAAGGTTGTGATCGGAGGAGCCCAACGGAGAGAAAAGATTAACAGAGTAAGCAGAAGGATTAGTTGTGAGGAAGAGGTCACCCCCCCCCCCCCCCTCTCCAAGGCGGTCAGGGATACGGGTAGGGTGCTGTACAAGCTGCTCTAGGTCATTAAGGATAGAAAAGATGTAGGCTTGTTCACCAGGTGGATCCGTGAAAGGAGAGGAGAGCCAAAGGTGGTGGTGAACATTGAAATCTCCAAGAATGGAGATTTCAGAGAAAGGAGAAATGGATAGAATGTGTTCCATCGTAGAAGTAAGATAGTCGAAGAATTTTGATAGTCAGTAGAATTAGGGGATAAGTAAACAGCACAGATATATTTAGTCAGAGAATGACAGGAAAGCCGAAGCCAGAGTGTGGAGAATTCAGAAGAATCAAGTTCAGGAACACGAGAGCAAGATAAGTCGTTGCGTATATATACACAACAGCCACCTTTGGCTTTGAAATGAGTATAGAGAAAGTAGGAGGATACAGAAAAGGGTTTGCTGTCAGTTGCCTCAGACAGCTGAGTCTCCGTTAGAAAAAGAAGGTGAGGTTTAGAGGAGGAGAGGTGGTGCTCAACAGAGCGAAAGTTAGAGGAAAGGCCGCGAATGTTGCAGAAATGAAGAAGAAGAGAGTCAGACAGTGGTTCCAGGCACCTTGAGTCGTCATCGGGAGAGGGACAGATGGTGGGGGCATTTATGGTCCCCCCCCCTGGGGACTCCGAGGCTTGATATAACGACGCCATTTTAGGTAAATTTTGAATAGGAAGTGTAGTGTGTACTGTGAATGTAGTTTGGTGAAGATAGTTAGAGAAATTTGTACTGGAGAGCATGCTGGCCTACTCTCTGTGTAACTGAGACACTGAAAAAGTTCAGCAAAGGGGGATGGTCAGGAACTAGTCCTGAGGGCTGATGAAACGGGAGCTCCAGCACTCCCTGTCATCAGCTTTCCATCCACCTCGGGAGTACTGCCCTGCTCGACTGGTGCTACAGTCTACTCCACACTTACTTGCACGTCTTGCATATTTTTTACTTACATGCACATTTTTACTTACATGCACGTCTTGCTTACCTACATACTCCCTTTCTTACGTACTACACACGGTAGACCACTTCACTGCCAGGACGTATATTTCCAGCTTAGTTGTAGCTTATTCTTGCAGTTATCAATATGATTTAGCTTAGGACAGACTTCAGATATAAAGAGGTTAATTTAAGTCTCTCTCTCTCTCTGTCTGTCTGTCTCTCTCTGTCTCTCATGAATAAAATTGTAATGATGTAATAAAATGTAATATATGAGAATTTATAGAAGGGATAAGTTGTATTTAAGGGATCATAGGGGCGAGAAATATCACTTTTTGTCATTGAAGGAGTTGATAATTTGAGAGAGAGAGAGAGAGAGAGAGAGAGAGTTGGATTTCAGTTAGTGGTGTGGTGTGTGGTAATCCTACTAAGAGCTACGTCGACCCCCACGTAATGTTCCAGTGATGTACAGGCTGAGAGAGAGAGAGAGAGAGAGAGAGAGAGAGAGAGAGAGAGAGAGAGAAAGCGAGAGCACGAGAGCGAGTGGGTGTGAGAAAGGAGTGAGAAAGGAAATAGGCAGTAAACTTGGTGAGGATATATCTTGTTTTTGAGAGAGAGAGAGAGAGAGAGAGAGAGAGAGAGAGAGAGAGAGAGAGAGAGAGAGAGAGAGACGAAAAGATGAAGGAATAGGAAGAGGAGGTAAATAAAAAGAATGAAAAGAACCGAAAGAAAAATCAGAAGACGAAGAATGACAGTATGAAGCGACGAAGCGACAGACAATACTATTACTACTACTACTACTACTACTATTGATAATAATAATAATAATAATAATAATAATAATAATAATTAATAGTAATAATAATAATAATATAAGGAAGAAGACTTAGAGAAGAAAAACTAGAAAAACGTAGCAAGGAAGAGCAAAAAAAAATATATATGTATATATAGTCTCTGCACCAAATTTTTTCATCCATTTACACTCGTTACTACTACAAAATAACCACAAACTTATTTACATTTGCATTTTTCACTCATTACCTCGCCTCGTTAGCAGCAAACAGGGGAATGCGTTTTTAATGACCTCGGGAAACACAGTAATGTTTATTTTGAATCATATGCAGGAAATGTTTATTCTGTTTTTCTCTGTCCCATTATTTTATCTTCAGTTGCCTGGTCTGTTTTTCTGTCTGATAATATTCTGTTTTATTTTTTGTTTTCTAGTTTTATTTTCTAGTTTTTTTTGGCGGGACTACTTTAATATGAACTACTTTGTCATATACATAGTTTAATTATATGATTATATTCTCACTCCGCCCTCATATGGAAAAATAGGTCACGGTAATCATGATGATGATGAAGAGGAGGGAAAGAAAGTGATGACGATGATGATGATGATGACAAAGGTGGTGATGAAGATTAGGGAAATAAAGTGACGACGATGATGAAGAGGAGGGAAAGCAAGTGATGATGATTTTGCTACCGAATCTCTATTTTGTATCTCCACCTTTACTACGAAGACGTCCATGTTATACTATATTCCTCCCAGACGATTTTATTCAGCTTATGGAAAACCTCTTGGCGGGAAGGGTTTGGAGGGAGATGCGTTATAAATTCAACAATATAGATCTCCCTGTTGTGAGGGTGTCATACATGTAAGTTGAAATTGTTCATTCCTCTGGGTGTAGCAGGTACGAAAGGTAAATAGCGTTATGGTACGGAAATGAATAATGAAGGGGCGTTTATGATGATGATGATTAGTAATAGTAGTAGAAGTAGTAATAGTAGTGGTAGTATCATTTTTTCCCAAGTTAAAAAGATTGCGTACTTACACACATCTACGTATGCTGGTGTATGTATGGGGTGGGTGAGTGGAAATTTTACACTATATGCTGTAATTTTTGCTTCTCCCTGAATGGTATGTCTCTAGATGAATGAACACGTCCCATGGCAGCATAAATAAAATATAAAAGTCTTGTACTGAGTCAGCTTTGAAATATGAAGTCATTTCTGGCAGTCCATAACATTGCATTCAAAGACACCTTCCAAATGTCATCCCAAAGCTAAACACAGAATTATTTGAAGGCAGCAAAAATATAATGAAGGAATGTTCGTAATCAGAGGCGTAAAATGCAGGTACAGTAATACTCGATTCGTACACTCTTGATAGCCACAGAGAGAGAGAGAGAGAGAGAGAGACTTTCCTCTTAATTCAGACAAAATTATACAGTGCTGGCAAGAACAAAATAATTAAAACTGTCATCCCAGTGATATTAATCTGATTGAAGGGGATAAAAATTAACAATAAATTACGGTTTCTACTTTCCATAAAATCTACCATGAGAAAAGATCTAGTTACATGAATTAACATATATATTTTTTTATACTTTGTTGTAGCGATATGCAGGAATAAAGCAAGGAAAAAATCATCCTGTCTATCCGATCTATCGTCCCCATGTCGCCTTGTCCTCCGCCATCAGTCTGCCCTCCCCATTCTCTCTCTCTCTCTCTCTCTCTCTCTCTCTCTCTCTCTCTCTGGAAATAATGAAAAACTACAAGGAACACAAGAGTTGTTGCTAAAATATATACGGTGAAAAGTATCCATCATTTTTTTCATTGTCACAGTTGCCCCATAAAAATGAGCCATATAAATAGAAAATGAGCCCAACAAATAGAAAATGATTCCTATAAATAGAAAATGAGTCCTATATAAAAAAATTAGCCGTATAAATAAAAGATCCCTAAGAATAAATAAAAGAGCCCTAAAAATAAATAAAAGAACCCTATAAATAAAAAAAGCTCTGTAAATAAAAAAAAGCCCTATGAAGAGCCATGTAAATAAAAATGAGCCCTATCAATAGGAAATGAGTCCTGTAAATAAGAAATGGGCCCAATGAATAAAAAAGAGCCCTGTTAATAAAAAGAGCCCTATAACTAAAAAATGAGCCCCATACAGTAGATAGAGCCCTATAAATAGAAAAAGCTCTATAAATAAAAAGAGCCCTATAAATAAAAGAGCCCAATAAATGAAAAAAGGG
The DNA here is from genome assembly GCF_032717465.1 of Coenobita brevimanus. Classification (NCBI taxonomy): domain Eukaryota; kingdom Metazoa; phylum Arthropoda; class Malacostraca; order Decapoda; family Coenobitidae; genus Coenobita; species Coenobita brevimanus. Next base: position 25,364,484 of record NC_137020.1, read on the forward strand.
CCCTTTAAATAAAAAGAGCCATATAAATAAGAGTCCTAAAATGAAATAAAGAGCACCATAAATAAAAAAGAGCCTTGTAAATAAAAGAGCCCTATAAATAATATGTCTGTAGGTACACCAAAACTTAGACATCTTTGTAGTCAAGAATGATAAGAAATTACAAACTATTCTTAAGTCGTAAGTGTGTACCTGTCCAGTAATTATTGACTTCTTCAGTAACCTCATACGAACGAGAAGTATTCCAAGGCATATATAAATCCGTATCCTGTAAGCGTGTGCAAAGATCAGTAAAAAGTATATATAAAAGTAGTTACGAATACATAGAGTACGTAATTCTTGTACTCACTGTAATATTTACCTTCAGGTACAACCATTGCTTTACTTGACGCAGTTTGCAACAAAAAAAAAAAAAAAAAAAAACTAAATAAACTCAGGAAAGTGGTACAATTTGGCCCCGGACGTCGTACCTGTGTGGCTGGCCAGGTAATTAGGTGCCTCAGGTGACACGCCAGGTGAGAGAGAGGGAGAGAGAGAAAGAAAGAGAGAGAGAGAGAGGTGGATTTTCTTTTCTGGGAGAAGGACGAGGACGATGGAGATAGAGATATAGATAGATGGATAGATAGGAGAGAGAGAGAGAGAGAGAGAGGTGAAAGTGAAGCGTGAGAGAGGTGAGGAAGAAGTAAGAGGGTGGTGGGTGGGGGTGAGAGGAGGTGTGAGGGGAAAACTTTGGTAATTAGAGCTTGCGTGGAGGTGGCAGGTGGGGGGCAGGGGGAGGGGAAGAGGGGGGAAGGGAAGTGAAGGAAGGGAGGGGAAGAGGGGGGAAGGGGAAGTGAAGGAAGGGAGAGGAAGAAAGGGGAAGGGGAAGTGAAGGAAGGAAGGGGAAGGAGAGGTAGGGAAGTAAAAGGGTAGAGTGAAGAAAATACAGGGAAGGGAAGGACAAGATCTTGAAGGGAGAGAAGGTAAGGGAAGGGGAGGGGAAGTGAGGGGAGCGATTGGAAGGGGAAGAAGGGAGGAGAGAGAATGAGAGGGAAAAAGAAATATAGGTAAGAATGAGAGAAGCAAGAAGAAAATAGGAAAGATGAAGGAGAAGAGAGAGAAGACAGAAGGGAAGGAGGGAGGGGAAGGAAAGGTAAGAAAGAGGGACGTCATGGAGAGAGAGGAAAGAGGAAGGGGAGAGGAGGGAAGAGGGAAGGAAGGGAAAGAGTAGTCTTCACGTTATTATTTTCCTTTGAGTCTTATTTCAATCATTCCAATCCTCACCTGGTTACCTGTTTCATTTTCTTTTCCCTGTCCCATAGTCCACTGTAGCTCCCCAGATTATCCTCTCTTTCCAATCATCATCCATCCATCCATCACACTTGCTCATCCATCCCATTCTGTCCCTAAATCCTCCTTATCCTCATTCTGCAGTCTCTCTTCCCTCCTTCCTCTTCATTCTCCATATCCAGCCTCACGCCCTCCCTCCTTTTCTGGCCTAATCACATCTTTTGCAGGCTACATTGTTCATCATTTCTTTGTCTTTCTCACTCTCCAGTCCTTCATGTTTTATTAGTCTGTGCCTCACTTTCCAATCCCAGTACAGCACCGCACTCCCCAGCTCAATTTCCCACCTCAGTCCTTCCCTCCAGTCTTTGCCCCTTCCACACTCCAATTTTCATACCTTCCTTCCTTCTCTGCATTCCATTTTTCTCCTCCCTCCCACTCTCCAATTGCCACATTCTTTCACACACATATCCAATGCCTCATCCTCTCCCCACCCCCCCTAGTCTCCAATCCCAAAATAATCCCCCAATCCCTCATCAAATCCCTGTGATCGTGGACACAGATTGGGAGTAGTAATAAAATGTAGGTGAGAGAGAGGGAGGGGAAAAAGTTCGGTGCTTAAATCGCCTGGTTAGTTAATGTGTTTCCAGTAGGTGAGAGTTAAGCTGGCTCTACTCTCTCTCTCTCTCTCTCTCTCATTACCTTCTCTTAGTCTATTATTAATCTTATCACTTAGACTCCTTTGCAATTTTTTATACATTTTGTGTTGTTTATTCTGTACTTGTTAATCTACTTTCTTCATTTTTTGTTTGATTCATTATATTCCTTTATCTTGGTTCTTCTTTGTCATGCGTCTTTCGTGGTGTGAATGGTGGTACTTGTGGTAGGAATGGTGGTAGTTATAGGAATGACTGGTAGTTGTGGTAGAATTGGTGGTAATTGGTAGGAATGGTGGTAGTTGTGGTAGGAATGGCGGTCGTTGTGATAGGGATGGTACTTGTGGTAGGTATGACGGTGGTGGTGGTGAGTGCGGTTTGGTGGTAGCAGTGACAGGAGGAGGTGTGGTACTAGTGGAGATGGTGGTAGTTGTGAGAGGAATGTTGGTAATCGTGGTGAAAAGCGAATGTGGTAGGAGTCACGGCCGATAGCCTAATTGTGGTTAGTGGCATCGATAGTGGTTTGTAATTGCGGGTAATACAGTGATACGGAGAGAGAGAGAGAGAGAGAGAGAGAGAGAGAGAGAGAGAGAGAGTTGGAAGAGAAACTAGAGAAAACGAGCAATAATTGATTACATAAATGTCTTCTTAAAGTTTTGAGAGAGAGAGAGAGAGGGGGGGGGAACACACACACACACACACAGGTGCATTTTATATTCCTTTATGTGCATGTCAGCAGAATTGTGTGTGTGTGTGTGTGTGTGTGTGTGTGTGTGTGTGTGTGTGTGTGTGTGTGTGTGTAAGCTTGAAGCCATAATAAAGTTCGCACTCCTCTCTCTCTCTCTCTCTCTCTCTCTAGTCCCCTCGCCTTTCCCCTTCCCCACGCTCTCTACTCCTTCCCTATCCCGCCTTCACCCCTCATCCCCCTTCTCCCTCTCCCTCCTGTCTCCTCCCCTCCTTCCTTGTCCCTCTCCCCGTCCCTCTCCCCTCTTTTCCCCTCCCCCAAAAACCCCTTTTCCTTCCTTCCCCTTCCTCCCTCGTCTGCCCCCTTCTTCCCCATCTTCCCCTTCACCTTCTCCCCCTACCCCTTCTCCTCCTTCCTCCCTCTCCTTCTCCGTCTTCTCCCTTCTTACCCTTCTTCCCCCTCCTTCCAAGGCCCTTTCTCCCTCTTCCTATTTTACCCGTATGTATTTCCTCAGATAGGCCCACCAAAGGCATATCACCTTCATCTCCCTCCCCCTCTTCATCGTCTCCCCCTTCCTCTCTCTCCTACCCCATCCCTCTCCCTACTACCCCTTCCTCGCTCCCCCTCCCCATCCTTCTCCCCACCTCCCCCTTCCTCTCTCCTCCTCCCCTTTCTCGCTCCCCCTCCCCATCCCCTCTGCCTACCTCCCTCTTCCTCTCTCCCCTTCCTCACCCTCTACCCACTTCCCCCTCCAAATGCCTCTTCATCATCTCCCCCTTCCTCTCTTTCCCTCCCCCACCTCTCTCCCCCCACCCTTCTCACCACCTCCCCCTTCCTCTCTCCCCCAACTCCTCTGCTCCCCTCTCCCTCCCCCTCTCTTTCTTCTACCCTAATGAGCTTTCCTCGTGACCTCTGCCAACCCCTCACCCCCTCGCAACATCACACGCACAGGCATACATACACACATACGCAGTTACACATATTGGTATACCTAGACACTTGACTTACACACACACACACACACACACACACACACACACACACACACACAATTTTACGTAAACAAAATCACGGACTCTACCTTATTTCGCCAGTCCCGTAGAATTTCCCTTGACTCCCCGTAGTTTACCTGCAAAAAGGAAAATGTTGAAAGGTTAGCTAGGGAAAGGGGGTGGAGTAATCCGCACAAATCCGCCGCACAAATCCTCCTTTAGCCATACAGTACATTTGGTTGTGGGGGATTTATTCGTGCGTTCATTTATTCACATAGTCTTTGTGCATTTATTTATCCAGTCCTTCATTCGTTCATTACTTCATTCGCCATTCGTTTTCTTGATTTGTTCTTTCGTTCGTTCGCTTGATTCGTTCCTTCGTTCGTTAGCTGATTCATTCATACATAATGGCCGTGTCTTGATGTCTTTAACCTACTTACATTTTTAAATCTAAATCTGTGCCTTCTCTCAGCTTCTCTGTCTATCCATTCAGTTAGTTTTTCGAAGGTAGATAGATAGATATACGTATGTCTGTCTGCGTCTGCTTGCCTGCCTGTCTTTCTTTCTGTCTGTATGTCTGTCTATGTGGCCGTCTTTCTCTTTTATAACCTGCTAACGTCCCATACATTTATTTTGAATATATATATACAGCCATGTTAAAGTTGGCATATAATCCATCCATCCATCCATCTATCTATCTATCTCTATCTATCTGTCTGTGTCTGTCTTTCTCTCCATCCGTCCATCCATCCATCCATCCACCCATCGCAGTAGCTCTGATCCATTAATTTTCCTGTCGCTACATCCTTTCACCATCTATCAATCTCCCTGCTTCATATCTATCTGTTCTGCCAGTCTGTCTATCTATCTATCTATCTCTGCCTTTATGTGTATCTATCTGTCTGTGTATGTTTGTGTGCGTATGTATTTATGCATGTCTTTATGTATATCTGGCTGTCTGTCTTTTAGTAGGCAATCTTCACTGTTTGTCTACCTGTCAGTCTGTGGATGGGCTATTTCTGTCTCTCTGTATCTATAATTTCCCCTATGTACCTGTATTTATTATATTATCTATCGAGCTATATATCTATCGGTTTATTTGTCTGTCTATATCCATCGCATAGTCCACCTATTCTCCATTTACACGTCCATGCATACTTATACATCTATCCTTGACACTCTCTCCGCCTGTCTATCTATCCGTCTATCTATCTCTATCTATCTATATATCTATTTATCATTATTCACCCACCTGTCTATACACTATTTTTATACCGGTACTGCCATAAAGCGCCAGACGCCCAGATGGTCGGTAGTGCTGTTATATACTGCCGGCATTATAACCCTTAAGAGCTGTTTAGAGAGAGAGAGAGAGAGAGAGAGAGAGGATGCAAAGATATGTGAAGGAAGTAGGTAAGAAGTACAATACGTCGCAACTTACATCACACACACACACACACACACGCACGCACGCACGCACGCACGCACACGCACACACACACACACACACACACACACACACACACACACACACACACGCACGCACGCACGCACGCACGCACGCACGCACGCACGCACGCACACACACACACACACACACACACACACACACACACACACACACACACACACACACACACACACACACACACACACACACACACACACACACACACACACACACACACACACACACACACACACACACACACACACACACACACACACACACACACACACACACACACACACACACACACACACACACACACACACACACACACACACACACACACACACACACACACACACACACACACACACACACACACACACACACACACACACACACACACACACACACACACACACACACACACACACACACACACACACACACACACACACACACACACACACACACACACACACACACACACACACACACACACACACACACACACACACACACACACACACACACACACACACACACACACACACACACACACACACACACACACACACACACACACACACACACACACACACACACACACACACACACACACACACAGCATCTGGCCTACTGCAGGGTGTCGGCAGCGGGCCATTACACCTCTCTCACTCACTCCGGCACATTCACTTCACACGCACACCACACCACCTCGCAAATTGAACCAAAGTATAAAAGTTGTGAAATGTGAGTGCGGGTTGGTGTTAGTTGCGTGTGTGTAAGGGGTGGGTGGGGGTTGTTAGAGGGGGGAGGGGGTGTTTGTGTGTGATTTTTGTGTGGTATGTGGGTGTAGAGAGGGTTCGTGTGTTTGTTTTTGGCATTTGAGATTAACTTGAAGTAATTTTGTTTGTGTAAAAGACATGCAAGAAAAGCAGGAAGCCTGTAAAAGTTACCCTATGTTGAAGGTTGAGTTGAAAGATGAAAGAACTTATACTTATTTTTTGTGTCGCTAGTACAAGGTTTCTTTTACCCTTTTCTGATATATATATATATAGACAAATTAGAGATCTTATGTCCAAAAACGTCTTCCTGTGATTTGTGTAGCGAGTATAATGAAGATGAGAGTTAGTGAAAAGACAGAATTCCGAGTGTGTGTGTGTGTGTGTGTGTGTGTGTGTGTGTGTTTGTGTGTGTTTGTGTGTACAGGGGAGGGTACTTTGAGTGCGGTGGTGCGTGCGTTGGCCATTTAAGCGTGGTAGAAGTATGTAAAAACTATTGTACCGAGGTGTGATTCTATTGCCCTCGCCTCACTGCCTGCCACGCTGACTCTTTCACTAACTCACTCACTGGATTATCTCTCTCTCTCTCTCTCTCTCTCTCTCTCTCTGGGAATTTATATCCATTGACCCCATCTTTTAGGTCAGAATTAGGTTTGAGATGAAAATTGTGATACATAATTTTAAACTCTAGACATTTTAACATCTGTTAGGCAGAAATATAGTTAATCATTTTACTCACTTTATACTGCGGTCATCATCCGCAATTTTTGATTACGGTGATGATGGTGATGATTATTATTTATCCATTTTTTTTTTTTTTTTTACTGCGGACACCAAAATTGACCTGCATAATCAAAATGAGGTCTCACTAGAGATAGACGCAACAGCAGTTTTATCTTGTATGTAATATTCTTCTTCTTCCTGTAAACCTAAGGACCTTTTTTCGTATTCATTTCGACACTACAACACTTTGCTATTCATGTCACGCAGATTTTTATTCCAATGCATTATTTCATTTTACACTAATCATCTGTTGTGCATTAAGTTTTTCCCTGTACTTAACCAATCTTGAATTGCTATACGTTTTCTGTATCTGAATTGCTTTACATTTTCAATATCGTTCCACATGCCTGACATTACACCTTTTAAATATTATCCCTAATGAAGGCTGTGGCAATCTTCAGCGCAATTTATGATTCTCGCCGTTTTAGTACTGTTGGTAAATTTATTGATATTGTCCCTGGTTCCTAATTACAAGTCATTAACGTATATAATAAACATCAAGGGACCATGACCTGAGACTATCCACTAAATACTAATTCCCAGTCTGATTTAATTGAGAGAGAGAGAAGGGGGGGGAATTACATGGAAGAGAATGGACCGTAGAGAGATAAGGAAGTAAAGAGGAATGTAACGAGAGAGAAAGAGAGAGAAGGGGGGAGAATTACATGCAAGAGAATGGTCCATAAAGAGATAAGGAAGTAAGGAGGAATGTAACGAGAGAGAGAGAGAGAGAGAGAGAGAGAGAGAGAGAGAGAGAGATGTAAGGAGTTTGGAGGTAACGAGAGAGAGAGGGAGGGAAGGAGGGAGGAAGGGAAGGAGCTTGCATGGGGAGAAGTGGAACAAGCCAATGGGAGGAGGAAGGAAGGAAAAAAGAAGGGGAAAAAAGGAAAAAGGGAAGCAAAGGGAATGAAGAAGTGGGGTTGACAGAGGTAGGTGAGATTGGAAGGACGGAATCTGAAAGAGGAGAGGGAAAAAAGTAAGGGAAAGGAGGGAAGAAGGAAGAGTTGAAGTGGAGGAAAAAGGAGGAACTAAGTTAGTTTTGAAATTTAGGGAGGAAGGAAGGAAGGGAAGGTAGCCAAAAGAGATGGGAAGGAGGACAAAGAGAATGTTGAGAGGGAGGGGAAAGTAAGAGAACGATGGGAAGGACAGGAAGGAAAGAAGGAACTAAAGTTAGGGATGGAGGAAGGGAAGGAGAGGAAGGAAGGAAGGAAGGTACGTAGTAAAGTTAGGAAGGGACACAAAGGAGGGAGGGAGAGAAACCTTAAGGGAGGAGGAGTGAGACGGAATGTAGAGGGAGGGGACAGTGAAGGAAGGAAGGTAGGTAGGAAGTCTGGAAAATTATTAACGTTTGCAAGGAAACCAAAGAGAGAAGGAAGAGAGCGTTGAGAAGGAAAATAAAATGGCTTTCCTTCCCCCCTCTCACCCCCACCATTCACCCCACCTCTCCATACCCTCACCATGAACAGACTTGGGTCATATTCATTAAGGTTCGTAATCAGTATTCACGAAAGGTTAAATAAGTGTCCATTTTAGTAACATATAGAGATAAATTATTTTGTTCTGCCCTATATTTTACTTTCATATACATATTTATTTATTTATTTTACTTTATTATGTATTTATCTGGCTTGGCTCTGAAGTTTTTGGCACGTGTGTGAGGGAAGATTAGATTGTAAATAAGCCATCTCATATCCAGCATAGACAAAAAAAAAAAAAAGTGAAAGTAAGGGGAAGGAGGATGGAAGAGGGGCAGACAATTTTTTTTTCATCAAATTTGTGTTGGGATTTTCAGTCTCATTCACACACACACACACACACACACACACACACACACACACACACACACACACACACACACACACACACACACACACACACACACACACACACACACACACACACACACACACACACACACACACACACACACACACACACACACACACACACACACACACACACACACACACACACACACACTTTCTACCTTCCCCCTTTTCCTCTTTCCTCCCTCTTCTCTCTGCCAACCTCTTGTCTGCCACATTCCCTTTCACACACACACACACACTTCTTTTCTCCTTCTCCACATTCCCCTCTCTTTCCTTTCCTCTCCCACCCACACACGATCCTCCCACTCCATCTCCCTCCCCCTCCCTTACTCCTCCCTCTCCCCCACTCCCCCCTCTCCCCCACTCCCCCCTCTTTCCTCTCCCCGCAGCCTATTTCCCCCACATAACCACAGGCACTGACAATATTGGAATAAAAAATGCAAAGAATTTATTTTTGCCCCTTACCTTCCCCATCCCCTCCCTATCTCTCACTTTTCCTTTCCTCTTTCCTTCCCTCTCTCTCTCTTTCTTCCCTTCTCTCTCCCTCGCCCTATTTTCGTCACATACCCACAGGCACCAAAAAAACACTGATAAAAAAATGCAACCTTTCCCCCCCCCTCTTACTCGCCCTACTAACAGTAAAACTACATATTGAAATAACAGACGGATTCCAATTTTCACTCGTTTCCCTCCACGCTATTGTTTTTCAGGCATTTTTTTTTTTCTGCATTTGTTTATATATATATTTTTAGCGCTTTATTTTTTACGTATGTATGGCTAGGATATTTTGAGCTTGGTAATATTGAAAGGGGTGAGTAGTTGTTGGTGTGGGTGGGGGTGTGTTTGGGTGTTTGGCTGTGGGGATGCCGATGTTAATATTTTTGGTAATGGTGATGTGTTATTATTATTATTATTATTATTATTATTATTATTTCACTGGTTATCAGGTATAATTAACCTTCCTTTATATTCTCTCTCTCTCTCTCTCTCTCTCTCTCTCTCTCTCTCTCTCTCATATCCAGCGGCAGATTGTTTTTAATGCTTTACAACTATGGGATATTTTTTGACAGAGTCTGTATTGGAATGTGAGAAATGGGTCCATGGGGTGGTGTAGAGTGGCGTTGTATTTATTGAGAGAGAGAGAGAGAGAGAGAGAGAGAGAGAGAGAATATGTAAAGGCGAGAGAAAAAAATGAATATAGTGTAAATTGAGAAGGGTTTGAGGGGGAAATGAGGAGGGAGGGAGGGAGAGAGAGAGAGAGAGGGAGGTGAATAAATAAAAATACATAATGATTCGATGGATAGATATGGAGCTGATTGTTTACAGATTGATAGTCAGTATGACTGAGAGGCTGATAGATAGACAGATAGATAGATAGATAGACGGAGAGAGGGCGATTAATGATTAAAAGAGAAAGTTATATATGTCAGCGATTCATAAATAGATAGATTGATCAGAAATACGAGAGAGAGAGAGAGAGAGAGAGAGAGAGAGAGAGAGAAAGGGGGGGTACTTAATTGTATGACATTTTCATTTTTTAGAAGAATTGCTGAATTTTTGACAGTCGTTCCATCGAGTCACGTGAATAATGGTAGGATAGGGGGTACTGCCGCAACACACACACACACACACACACACACACACACACACACACACACACACACACACACACACACACACACACACACACACACACACACACACACACACACACTCTCTCTCTCTCTCTCTCTCTCTCATAGGTACAGAGTGGGTTAAAGGTCCAAAGTATTAAACCATTCAGCACTAGAACGCATTTTTTTCCCTTTTCCTTTCTCTCTCTATTTTATCCTCTCAAGTTTGGTCTTCAGTAAAGGGATTTAAGTCTTGAATAACCCCCCCAATAAAAAAAAAATTGGAGGTAATAAGAAGGAGAGAAGGAAGTCGTACTGAAGGGGTTTAATGAATAGTCAGATTTTTGCATATATATAGATCGATAGATGTAGAAATAGATAGATATGCAAAGGAGAGGAAACGGACAGCAACAGCTCCAGTAGTCCACTCGAGGCTGTTTATTAGAGGCTGTGTGCTGTATATAATTCTGTGAGTAAGGGTTAGAAAGCAAGAATGGATGGATAGACACATGGATAGATACACTGCAGATACATACATACATACATACATACACATACACATATAAATACTTAAACATACATAAATATACATACACATACTTCATACCTACATACACACATACAAACAGACATACATACACACATACATGCGAACGGTAAACAGACGGACAGACAGACAGACACACGAACATTAGATAGATAGGATAGATAGATAAATATAGATTAGTTAATAGACATCGGTGAATTAGTAAATATATCAGTAAATAATAAAAAAATGTAGAGTTTAGACGGAAGCGATAACACTGATAATGGTATATGTAGTGCTTCTGATAAGAGATAAGAAAAACTGGGGTAATGATGGTAGGAAGACTGCCTAAGATATTGATAATGGGTGACGGGGTAATGGGTGTGTTAGAGAGAGAGAGAGAGAGAGAGAGAGAGAGAGAGAGAGAGAGAGAGAGAGAGAGAGAGAGAGAAATGAGGGCATTAATAGAAAGGGATTAGGAGATAGAGAGAGGAATGAGAGGGTTGGGAGATAGTATCATATAAGAAGTGTAAAACGAAGGGAGGTAGAGAAGGTAGGGGTGAGAGGAATAGGGATAAGGAATATTATATACAGACAGAAGAGGGATGGAAGAGGAGGGGTGATGAAGAAAGAGGGAAAGTGGAATGGAGAAATGTGGACGTGTAATAAGAGGGAGGTAGAGAGGGGGATAAGGGGAAAGCATGAGGGATATAAAGGAAAAGAGGGAAGAGGGAGTGAGGGGAAAAGGTGAAAGACTTGGTGGGAGAAACAAGGGTGTGGGGGAGGGGAGACGGAAGGTAAGGGAGGCGGGGGCAGTAGGGGGGGCTAGGCTGGGGGTAAGTGGGGGACGGGTAGTGTGTAAACAGAGGGGAGGTGATGGATGATGACAGATCCTTGTGTATACCTATGTTTGTGTCTGGTGTGTGTGTGTGTGTGTGTGTGTGTGTGTGTGTGTGTGTGTGTGTGTGTGTGTGTGTGCGCGCGCGCGCTTTCTTTCCCTCTGTGTATCTCCCTATGTACTGTATGTATGTATGGAAATTTGTGTTGGATATCTAGAATAAAGATAGATAAATAGATAGGTATGGATGTGGTCTAATATATTTGTAATTATACGTGTAACGAATTGATAGGTACCGGTAAGTAATATACAGTATGTGTGTTTATAGATAAGTAGATAGATTTATAGTTAGATAAATGTACTTGCACGTGAGTTTTATGTGTTTGTTTGCGATTGTCTCCTTATGCTTTCGTTAATTGTATACGTATTGTCCTCTCCGTCTAAATATTCCCCCGCAAATTAATATCCGGTAAATAATGACCTTCCTGCAGCTTCTGGAGAACAACCTGCCTTTATTTTACTACACTTGGGAGAAATATTAGAACTTTATGTAAGGAATTTACTAAATTATTCTACCCTACTCAGGTAACATAGGTAACTTTACATCTACTCCTCGGGCAGCTCATCCTCACTACCTTTGTTCATTATCTACTGTTTCTGAAATAATAATATATCTTTTAGTCTTTTAAATATAATATAGCCTTTCATATTTAGTAAATTTTTTGATTGATTTAGTAGTCTTCTTTCTTACTAACACAGAGTAATTCAATCTACGTACATGCAATATCATTATCTCCATTACGATGTAGTGCAGTGGTGGTGGTGTTGTGGTGTCATAAAAGACTTTGTGGTTCCTTTGTGGTTGAGTTATATATATATATATATATATATATATATATATATATATATATATATATATATATATTAGACTTGTGGACGAGCGGTTTTTATATCTTGGAGTAGCTTCCCATTTGTCATGTAGTGACAGGAGAGGTAAAGAATAGTATGGGACTATTTTTATTTGTCTTGGAAATATTAACAAGTCTCTCACACAGAGCGGAGTATAGAGTCCAGTCCCGCTAGCATCTCTCTGTCTCGCTCTCTCTGTCTCTCTCTCAAAGTTACCAAGCCCTGCGACCTGCCTCTTGTATGGCTTGTCTCCTTCTGAGCTCTCTTTCCTAAATTCTGGTGTAGCAGGGGTGTGTCACGTGTGTTCCTTGTGAGTGGAAAGTTCTAGCAGCCTGTGTGTGAGTATGTGTGTATGTGTGTGTATGGTCACTAGGCGCTTTGTTCACCGGTGGACTGCTGACAACTAACTGCATCATCTCCTTACTGGCCACTGTCGTCAGCTTTCCTCAGTGTAATTTGCAAGCTCATTTCCTATTCCCAGGCTCGCATAGAGCTGTCTATCTATTTATTTATCTGTCTATCTATTATGATTTGTAATTACGATACAGTGGTGGTGGTGATGATGATGATGATGATGATGACTGATGGAGAGGGAGGATGACAATGACGATGATGATGAGGAGGAGGAAGAGGAAGAGGAGGAGAATAAGGAGGAGGGGGGAAAAGGAGAGGAGGAGGACAAGGACAATGAGGAAGAAGGAGAGGAGGTGGACAAGGACGGCGACGATGACGATGACGTAAAGGTACCAAAGAGTGAATAAGTAAATGAATATCAGGTACATTTATATACAAGGTACGTAATCAGTGAAAAATTACGCCATCTCGAAAATGTCAGAAGTAAATGACATCCAGGTAATTGAGTCATTGATATTCAGGTGGGTTGGCAGGGTTCGAATCACGGGTCATTAGTTCGAAACCCCAGAAGGTAAAAGGATTGTTGACTCTAAGTGTACCCTTGTGTGTGTGTGTGTGTGTGTGTGTGTGTGTGTGTGTGTGTGTGTGTGTGTGTGTGTGAGAGAGAGAGAGAGAGAGAGAGACAGACAGACAGACAGACAGAGGGTGAGGGAGGAAAGGGTTGTAAGAGATATTTGATAAAAAATCGGACCTTTTAACATAATTTTTCTTGTGTAGAAAAGTATGATAAAAAATATCTTCTTACTGGAGAGAGAGAGAGAGAGAATTTCATTTTGTATTTTTTGTGCGACGAGGAAGAATAAAACTCTCGTGGTGTCTAAATAATTCATCCACTGACCTTTATAAATAACAAATAGGATGAGGATTTCATAGGTTAAAAATACTGTTTGTGCAAATAGTTTAGATTTACGTTATTCAAGGTTAAATTGAAGGTTAAAAATATCTTCCCTAAGTTTTTTTTAAGTAGGTATCTGGATTTCATTGCATTAAGATTCCAATATTCCAAGTAGGATATTCGCGATTAAAAAGTGACAAGTATAATAATGTTTTAAGTAGGGAGTGAAAAATATTGCAGATGATAATTTCTAGATTTAAAAATTTGGATACGAGAGTATTTTTGTTGTTTTTTTATTCACATTTGTTTTTCTTTATTTTCAGGTCCATCTGCAGGTGTACTGGCTCAGGTAAGGTTAAATTTTTTTTATTTTATATTATCTTTATCAATATATATATATATATATATATATATATATATATATATATATATATATATATATATATATTGGTTACTTCACAGTATTGGCACTGGTAAGGTTATTTTGAGTATTTATGTACTGTGTTGATAAGCTCTGTTTATATTTAGTGTTATTTCCTTGTATAATATGAGTTAGGATTGAGGTTGTTTGATTATTTAGTGTTTTTTGGACATAGTAGCTGAGGTAAGATTGTTAGATTAATTGTTACCCGTCCCCGTCCCGGAGGTGCTCGAGGACGGGTATTGTTTTCAATCGTTTTGTCTGTCTGTTAACAACTTTATGTGATAACTACTGGTGCGATTTTGACTAAAATTACAGATATGATGGGCTATGACCTTCTGATCACCTGATTAGATTTTGGGCCAATTTGGGCCAAGGCCCGGAGGGTAGGGCGAAAAAATGTAAAAAAAAAAAAAGGGGGGGGGATGGGTAAAAGTCGTTTTTTTCGCTATAACTCCTTTCAAATTCGTCATATCGACATGAAACCAAAACCTAAAGGTGCATCTTTCAAATCTGCATCCTATAACATGTCTCATTACATCAGGGGTGTCACCCCCCAGTTAGCGGTAGGGGGGTCAGTGTCAGGCGGGTCGGGCCTAAAATTTCAAATGGGCATAAAATCGTCAGTTTTCATCCGATTTACTCCAAATTTGACATGTGACATCTTTGATTAGGTATCCTGTTGTGTTTGTCAGCACTAAAATGACTGCCGGGGACGGGTTTGCGGTGACTTGGCACCGCTTCTTGTTTATTGTGCTCCTATCTCTGTATATACTATTATTTCATTTGGTATTATTTTCATTCACTAGTTTACTATACTGTTGATGTGAATAGCTTATTTATTCATTATTATTATTGTTATAATAATAATTTTTATTATTATTATTATTATTATTATTTATTATTATTACATTCGCAGTTATTACTAATATTTTTATTATTATTATTATTATTATTGTTTATTATTATTCATGATCCTGATGCCACAGTTTTACATTTACATAAACTACATTATCATTATTTTTTTATGATTACTATCACCACTACCATTATTACTGGATTTGTTATTTTCGTTATGGGCAAATTAATATACTGTCCACTTCATGAACGGGGCAGAAGAGTCGTAAGTGGGATATAGTTCATTTTGATGGGACTCTCTCTCTTTCTCTCTCTCTCTCTCTCTCTCTCTCTCTCTCTCTCTCTCTCTCTCTCTCTCTCCAGAAGGGATAATTACTACAATTTTTGGTTACCGTTTACATCATTACCAGGTTGTGTGTGTGTGTGTGTGTGTGTGTGTGTGTGTGTGAGAGAGAGAGAGAGAGAGAGAAAGGGGAAAAGGAAAACAATCGTAGAGGAGGAAGGAAAAGTAGAATGTGAAAGAAACTAATATTTTTGTACCCAGTTTTGAAGGAGTGTCATGTCATTAATTTTTTCACCTAGATAACACGCTTTTCTTGCCGCTGCCAGACGATTTTGTTCAGTTTAGAAGAGGCCAGTAGTAGTGTAGGGGTTAATGAAGGCTTTATCTTACCCCTCTGGTTCCTGAAACCTACATTCAGCCTAATAATGACGTCAGGTGATGGTAAGATTAGTGGGGTTTGTACGTGGATTCATGACGCTGAACTCATTTGGTGACGAAAAAAATATACAGACTATACTCTTTTTACTTTAACTTGGCCTAAAATTACCATCTCTTCATTTAACGATTACCCTCAACTCTCTCACGGATTAAACCCTTAAAGGCCATCTCCGGTTAATGCCTGAACCCACTAGATCACAGGGCTTCCATTTGGTTATAAGGTTACCACCCAACTTAACGAATGTTTCTTTGACTGCAAGAAATCAGATCCCTCGTCACTCAGTGTAGAGTCATCTGAAAATGGCACAACTTTATGCGAGTGGATGGTGGGCGCCTCTACGTATCGTCACCCCCACCATTATTTACCCCACACCATCCCCGCACTGTTATGTATATTACTGTTATTTAGTACCAGTAATAGTAGTATGGTGTATAGCAGCATAGTAGTATTACTGAATTGGTAGAAGTAGTAGTAGTAGTAGTGGCATCGGCGGCACCTGGTAAAAGGAACAGGAAATTTAGCGATATTAATAATAATAAAATAAAAATAGGAACAGGAAATTTTGCGATATTAATAATAATAAAATAAAAATGGCAGCAGTAGCAGTGGAAGTAACAGGAGTAACAGTAACGTCAGCAGCATAGATAGCCACTAAATCATGACAGCCGTGGAAAAATTCAAGACGTGAACTAATAGTACTCGACTTCGATCTCTCTCCCCCACCCCCAGATGCACCCTTCGTTCCCCATTTGTATACATGTAAAAGTTGTTGCCCCAGCCTTGTCCACCATCATCTACCTCTTCCCCTCCCTTACCTTTTTATTTTTATCGTTCTCATTCAAGTCCTCTTCCTCACTACCTCCTCTTCATCCCTCCCTCCCTCCTTTTTCTTTTACTCCCTTGCTCCCTTCCCATTCTCCTCTCCCTTCCTCCCTTCTCTTGTTCTTCGCCCAATCTTTGCCCTTTCTGCTTCCTTCCTATCTTCAATCTCTCCCTTCCTTCCGTCTGATCCCCCCCTCATCCCTTGTTCCCTTTCCATTCTCCTCCTTCCACTTTCGCACCCCCCTCCCCCCCCACTCTTTTGCTCTCTCACTCCAGTCTCTCATTCCAAGCCCTCCTTCATTCTATGTTCCATCCCCTCCAATCTTTCAGTCTATATTTAATACTTCCCCTAATCCTTCAGTATATTTTCCTTCCATCTCTTCCAATCCTTCAGTCTGTTTTCCTTCCTTCATTTCCAATCCTTCAGTTTGTTTTCCTTTCTTCTCTTCCAATCGATCATTCTGTTTTCTTTCCTTCCTTTCCAATCCTTCAGTCAGTTTTTCTTCCTTCCCTTCCAGTCCTTCAGGCTATTTTCCTTCCTCTCATTCCAAGCCTTCAGTCTCTCTTCCTTCCCCTCCAATCCTTCAGTCTGTTTTCCTTCTTTCTCCTCCAATCCTTCAGTCTGTTTTCCTTCCTTCTTTTCTGATCCTTCAGTCTGTTTTCCTTCCCTTCCAATCCTTCAGTTTGTTTTTTTCCCGCCTTTCAAGTCCTTCAGTCTGTTTTCTTTCCTCCTCCAGTCCATCAATATTTTCTGTCCTCTCCATCCAATCCCTCTCCTTCAATCTTGCCCCAAATCAGTTCTCTACCTTTTCTCCCGATCGCCCCCGTCCTCTTCTTTCCCCCCGATCTCCCCCGTCTTCTTCTTTCCCTCCCTCTTCCCTACCCCCTCACCTAAAATGAAAAATCTCTGGCCTCTGAATGAGAATGTTGATAATTGAATCCGTGAAAGGAGTAGATGGGAGGGAAGGGGAAAGGAGGAGGGAGGATAATCGGTGGGAATGGAGAGGTGGGAGGGGAGGGATAGAGGGGATGAGTGAGAGAGAGGGAGAGAGAGAGTGGGGGAAGGATAGTGAGGAGGAGAGGAGTAGAAGGGAATTCTTAAGTGTAGAGAGTGGAGCAGAGGAGGTAGAAAGAGAGGGGGAGAGGGTAGGAAAAAAGGAGAGTATAAAGAGAGGAGGTAGAGAAAGAGGGGGTAGGAAAAAAGGAGAGTATAAGGAGAGGAGGTAGAGAGAGAGGGGGAGAGGGTAGAAAAAAAGAAGAGGGTATAAATAGGGGAAGAGAGATTAGACAGTTCTTTATTTGTAGAGAATGTGTGAGATTGATGAGGTGTGTGTGTGTGTGTGTGTGTGTGTGTGTGAGAGAGAGAGAGAGAGAGAGAAAGGGGGAGGATAAGGTTAGGGGTTAGGCTAAGGAGAACGGCAGAGAGGTGATAGGAATAGGGTGGGGGAGACGAGGCAAGTGAAGGAGACAGTAGAAGAATAATTGAAGTTGGACGAAGGGATGAGGGTTGGGAGAGGAGAAGAGAGAGGAGGAGGGAAAGGGAGGGGAGATGAGAGAAGAGGGGACAGGTAATCGTAAGAAGAGAGAGGGAAGGGGTAGAGGGGAGAATAGGGGAGGGGAGACGGGGGGAAGGTGGGGGTATGTAGGCGGATGTAATCAATCAAAAGGTCGGGTTTGTTTAGAATCGCTGTCTCCATCTTGTTTGTGTCTCTTCCTAGAATTCTTATTTTCCATTTTTCGTACCAATTTCTCCCAGTTTTCTTGTTTTGATTGGTGTTTTTGGCATTTTTTTTTTTTTTACAGTGTGCAAAATCTTTTCTTTCCCTTTTTTTCACCTATTTTTCCTTCCTTTCTTTTGCATTTTGTATTTTTCAGCTTTTTTCTCGTGAGGTGATTCGTGTGCTTCTGGTGTTTTTAGTTTTCTTCCATTTACGGTGCTAGATTTCTCTCCCTTCTCTCTCCCTGTACTTTTTTTTTACTCGTGCTAATCTTTATTCCTTTTTATTTTCTGTCCAGCCTTTCTTGTTCCTTGAGTTGTGCTTCTTGTATTTGAAGAATATTTTCCTTTTTTTCCTTAATTCCCTTCAGTTTCTTGTCTTTACTTTTATCGATGTTCATTCTTTTGGTCGATTTAATTGCCCCTCATTCTATTTCCTCCCACTTTTTTTTTCTTAGTAATATTTGGTTTTGACGTTCATCTTTTGGCCTGACTTTCCTTCCTTCCTTTCTTCTTCTTTTGATAAAATGGTTATATCGTTTTTGATTTTTATTCTATTGTGTCCTACAACTTTGATAATAATATAATCAAGATTGATATGTAAAAGTTGGCGTTGAGCTGAAAGGGATAAAAATAATGTTCGCATCTTTTCCGCAAGACCCGCCGAAAGGTTATAAAAACATAGTAGTGACGTTATTAGTGCTCAAACGGTGACATGGAAAGGTGTATAACGCCAGCTGTTGTTGCTTGGAAGGACCGCTGTACCTAAGGGAACTGAGTGTCAAATATTTATCCATAGTGATTTACAACAAATAAATACGAGATAAATACACCCATTCAACCATTGATACACTTTCTAGCTACCTACCTACCCACGTACGTACCTGTATTTTTTTTTTTTTTTTTTCCCGCCTTCCATCCTCTCTGCGTGCTTGCCTGCTTGCCCGTCCAGCTACCTGGCTATTTTATTTCAATTTTTCCTTCCCTCTCCTCACGTGTTTCAACCACCCCCCAACCCTTCTCTGCCTTCTTCCAACCCTCCGCCTCTCCCTCCCTAATCACTCTCCTCGCCTTACCTATTCTCCCCCTCCTGTTCCGTTCTTTCTCCCTCCTGCCTTCCCTTCCCCCCCCACCCCAACTCTTTCTTTTACTTCCTTTCTGCTTCGCCCTGCCTATCTCCCCTACTTCCCTGCGTACGCACCTTTTCCCCCAGCCCCTCCCTCCAGCCTGTCTCCTGCCTCCCCTCCACCTGTCACGCAAGGGGCAACCCGACCCTCCGCGTGTATTCTCATTTTTCAATCTCGACTCACCTCATTATTGGACCTTATTCTGGTAACTATTTGTATTTGGATTTTTTTCCCCAGATTTTACCTGCATGAGACGAAGGAAGGTATATGAAAGCGGCGCGTGTTGATGATTTTATAGTTGTTATTTTTGTTCTTTGTTGCTACTGTTGATGGTGGTGGCGGTGTTTTTGTTGCTGTTGTTCTTGCTGTTGTTGTTTTGGGTGTTGTTTTGCTTCTAGAAAGTTTTGAATTAACGTCACGGCCCTCCCAGCCAGCCGACAACACCCATTTTCACATTGTGTATCACCCACCTTGCTCCGCTGTCCACCCATCCCCGCCCACCTAGCCCACCCCTCTCCACCCACCCCACCCTCACATTTTATGCTTCTTTCACAAGACCCGTTAATATAAACCTGTTGTGACCTGTTCCGCCACTCATACAATACATATGTTCAAGTATGCCATCCCTTTCCCACCCCTTTAACCACCACCATTCCGCTTATCCTCGCCATTCCTTTCCACCCATCCCGTTTTCTTATCCTCCCCAGCCCTTTCCACCCATCTCGTTTTCTTTATACCCATCGTACACTAAACATTGAGGAGAAATTTGTTCATGCTTCGAAGATCCCTCCTCATACAACGATCAGTCGGCATCCGAAGTCCTGTCGCCTTTGATGCTTATTTATCCATAGATTTTGAAGTCAGACTGGTGAATCCGCAGCACCCGACACTGGTGAATTTTATTGGCCTCAGAACAGTGTCATCAGTATTAGTTGCTGCGAATTCACTCAGCCCATCCCGCCCTCCCATCACCGCCAACACCACCCAGTCTTGCAAAATCAGAATCAACATATCTCAGAAATCAGCGAACGGATGGGCTAATTTTGTCTCTTGCCTCCAGATCCATGATGAGAAACAATCTTTACTAATCTAAATTGATCTGATTGACTTAAGAGAATATTAATACGATCAGGAATACCAATGTAGATACTGTACATTCTGTTTATCTGCCCTTTTCCTTGATTCACAGAATAAATGTCCATTTTATAAGCTACTCTGAAGCAAACAAGTTCTAAAGGGCCAGTTGATTTCATTTGCCAGCCATTTTATTTGCCCCTTCTTGTCTCTCTCAACCCCCCTTTTCTTCTGATTTTCCCTTCATCTTCTTCAGTAAGCCTTTCTTATTTTTCCCTTGCTCTCCTCTCTCCATTTTATTCATCATCTTTTCCTTTGTATTTCATTCAGTTTTCCTTACCCCCCCCCTTCCATTTCTCTTCCTTAGTCTGATCTGTCCTTTTGCCTCTTCCTTTCTCCCTTCTCTCCTTCTCCTTTCTCTCTTTCTTCTCCCTCCCTCCTTCCTACCCTTTCCCGACCTCCTTACTTGCCCTCCCCCCCCCTCTTCCCCTCGCAATCAAACATAATTCATCTATCAGTTCCATCCTTCCCTTTCAATCATACTCTCATTTCCTCCCCTCCTTCCCCTCTCCTCTCCTCTCCTTTCCTCTCCCCTCCTCTTCTCTCCTCTCCCCTCCTCTTCTCTCCTCTCCTCTCCTCTCCTCTCCTCTCTTTTCTTCCTCCTCTCTCCTCTCCTATTCGTCAGTGTCATTCATCATTCTGCTTCTCCCTCCTTCGCCCCCTTCTTTCTCCCTTTTCCCCCTTTACTCTTTCCGCTCCTATCTTTTCTTTCTCAGTCCTTTTCCTTCCTTCTCTCCCTCCCTTCCCTATTCCTTCCTTTCCTCCATCTTACCCCATCCTCCTTCCCTCCTTCCTTTTCTTCTCCCTCCTCCCCTCCCCGCTATCCCCCTCCTCTCCTTCCATCTACCCCCCTCCTCTCCTTCCCTCTACCCCCCTCCTCTCCTTCCCTCTACCTCCCTCCTCCTCTCCCCTCTACCCACCGTCGTAACCAAACATAATTCATCCATCTTCAGTTCCGTCTTTCCCTTTCAATCATACTCTCATTTCCTTCCCTCCTTCCTCCCTTTTGTCCCTCCCCTCTCTCCCCCTTTCGCCTGCACCCCTCCCCTCCCCCAGCTTTCTTCCTTCCATCCCATATTCTCCTCTCCTCTCCCCCCATTCAGTATCTCTTCTCCTGCCTTTCTCTCTCTCACATCCTCCTCCCGCTTCCCTCCATCCCTCTGTCCATCCTTCCTTCCATCTCCTCTTTCTCTTCTACCTATCTTCTTCTTCCGTCCCTCCTTCCCTCTCCCTGTCTCATTCCCTACCTCCCTCCCTCCTTCACTTTTCCCCCCGTCTCAATGATTTCTCTCCCCTCTCATTCATTTCTCTCCCCTCTTTGGTCACTCAGATTTAAGCATATGATCCAAAGACACGCCATTGGATTGAAGGGGTTAAGCTACTCCCATTATTTCATTGTCACACTGTTATTTTATCCTTTTTGTAATTTTTCTCATTTTCTTTATACACCTTCCTCTCTTTGTCATCATCTTCCTCATCTTCATTGGGGAATCTCGTCTTTATTTTCCCCACGCGTGTCATTTTCTTATCCTGCATCATTTCCTCCTAGTTATTTCATCTTTCTTTTCCTTTCATTTTATTCTTCTGCATTTTCACCCAGTAATGTCATCTTCTTCCTTTCATTTTTTTATCTGCATCGTTTCCACAAAGTACCTTCAACTTCCTCTTTCTTTCATTTTATTTTCCATCATTTTCGCCCAGTAGTGTCGTCGTCGTCTTTTCATTTCCTTCTGCATCATTTCCACCCAGTAATTTCCTCTTCCACTTCCTGACACCCCCCTCCCCTCCACTCATTATCTTTCATACATTATTTTCAGCCAGTAGTTTCTTCACTTTCATCTTACCTCCCCCCATTTTGTCCTCTCCCTCATGTTCACCCAGCCTTCACCTTCATACATTTCACTCTTTCACGTTGTCTTCCTAATTTTCTCGTAGTATCTGTTTATCAAGCTTTCATCTTCTCCCCTTCCTCATCTTCATCCAGTAATTTCATTTTTCTCCCTCACAATGAACCATCATCATCTTACAAACCTTATTTTCACCTAGTAACCCCATCATCATCATCATCGTACACCTCCCACCCTCATACTTTTCTCCCCCACAGTGCACCATCATCTACTTACATACTTCATTTTCACCTAGTAACCCCATCTTCATCTTCTCCTTACACCCCCCACCCTCATACTCTTCAGTCTTATCTTCACCTGTTAACTTCATCTCACCCATACACCTCCCACCCTCATTTTCCTTTCCTCATTTCCTCATAGTAAGGTCATATTCGTTTTCCCTACCGCTGTCCACCTTTATGTTTCCCTTCCTCATTTTCACCCAGTCGCCTCATAATCTTCCTCGTCATAAACCTTTCACTTTCGTTATCTCCTACCTCAGCTTCACTCAAAAGCCTCTTCATTAACCTTTCCTTCACCATTCACCTTCCCCTTCTTATTCAGTCTTATCTTTTAATCTCTTCCATCGCCACCCACTCTATTCCACATTCATTATATCCTTTTCCGTATCTCTTATCGTATGTCAGTATCCGAATTAATCTCTCTTTCTCTCTCTCTCTCTCTTTCTCTCTCTCTCAGCGTCCTTCACCAGTTACTCATCTTCACCCTTCCTTCTTTAAGCCTTCACTCCCACTCCGTTTCCTCTCGCCTCTCCCTCTTCTTTCATCCTCACATTTTCCTTTCACTCTCACGTCTCTCCCTTCCATTTCCCTTTCTCTCTATCCCGGACCCTTCCTCTCTTTTTCCTGTCTCTCTCTCCTATCCTTCATCCCCACCTTCACCTGTCCCTCATCCCTCATCCTCTCCTTATTCACCACCCCTATACCATTCTTCTCTCAAAATTTTCTCATCCTTCCCTCCTCTTCCCTCAGTTATAACCCTTCTCCCTACACCTCTCTCTTCTCTCCCTATTTCTCCCTTCTCTCCCCATTTCTCCCTTCTCTCCCCATTTCTCCCTTCTCTCCCCATTTCTCCCTTCTCTCCCCATTTCTCCCTTCTCTCCCCATTTCTCCCTTCTCCCCTCATTTCCCCCTTCTCCCCTCATTTCCCCCTTCTCCCCTCATTTCTCCCTTCTCCCCTCATTTCTCCCTTCTTCCCTCATCTCTCCCCTCTCCACCCATCTCTCCCTTTTTCCCTTCTCACGTTTGTCCTCCCTCCCCTTCACCTATCCCTCACTCTACACTATATTCCCTATCCCATCCCAGTATCCTCTGCTCCCATTTTTACCTTCTTCCTTGCTTCCCCTTCTTATTCCTCACCCCTCATCCTATTCTCCCCTCTCCTTCTAACCCACCTTTCTTCTCCCCTCACCCCTGACTTTAACCACACTCTCTCTCACACCTCATCACTGCTTTCATCAGCTCTTCCACTTCAGCATCTCACCCCTTTCCCATTCTGTCTCTAGCCTCATTATTTTTCATACATTTTCACTGTTTTCATGGTCTTAATTCTCATTGTTTTTCCGTGATTGTTTCCATATGTCTCCCCTTCACCTCATCCTCATCTCCTCTTCCTTCTTCCCTAACGTTCCCCTCACGTCGCTTCTCCTTCACTCTTCCCTTCCCTCCCCTCTCCTTCCCTCTTCCCTCACCACCTCTCTTCATCCCTCTTCCCTCACCTCCCCTCTCCTTCCCTCTTCCCTCACCTCCCCTCTCCTTCCCTCTTCCCTCACCTCCCCTCTCCTTCCCTCTTCCCTCACCTCCCCTCTCCTTCACTCACCTCCCCTCTCCTTCACTCACCTCCCCTCTCCATCCCTCTCCTTCACTCACCTCCCCTCTCCTTCCCTCTTCCCTCACCTCCCCTTTTCTTCCCTCTTCCCTCACCTCCCCTCTTCTTCCCTCTTCCCTCACCTTCCCTCTCCTTCCCTCTCCTTCCCTCAACTTCCCTCTTCCCTCACCTTCCCTCTCCTTCCCTCTTCCCTCACCTCCCCTCTGCTTCCCTTTTCCCTCACTTCCCCCCTTCCCTCTTCCCTCCCCTCCCCTCTCCATCCCTCTTCCCTCCCCTCCCCTCCCCTCCCCTCCTCCATGGAATACAATGCACTTGGATTCAATTAGAGAATTAGCCTGGCCAACCTCTGATCACTTCACAATTGTTGCCACACACGCGAGCATCCATGGACTGCGTGTGTAGGGCCTGGTAACACTGCTGCGGATTTGAGAGAGAGAGAGAGAGAGAGAGAGAGAGAGAGGATTAGAAGTGAAGACAGCTAATAAGGAAGAGGAGGAGGATAGGAAACGATAGGGAAGAAAAGCTAAGGGAAAAGAAAAAATATTGAAAAATAGAGAGAGAGAGAGAGAGAGAGAGAGAGAGAGAGAGAGAGAGAGAGAAAGAAATTTGTTTAAGGTCTGGCCCAGATCTAGTAACATCACCTTGGAACCTTGATTAGATGGGGAGAGAAATGTGGGGAGGGGGAAGGAGGAGGGGGGGAGTGGGAGGGGATGGGGAGAGAAATAGATGGGGAGTGGGTGCGGATGGGGAGCAGGGAGGCAGAGGAAGAGTGAAAAGAACTGGAGGAAGGAAAGAATGGAGGGAGGAGAAAGGGTGGGGGAGAGGTAGGGAGGAAGTGGAGGGGAGAAGAGAGAGGATGTGATATGTGAATGCAGGACAGAGAGAGAGAGAGAGAGAGAGAGAGAGAGAATTAACTGATGAGACCCAAGGTGTGGTGCTCTCAGGGATAATCTCTCTCTCTCTGTCTCTCTCTCTGTCTCTCTGTCTGTCTGTCTGTCTCTCTCTCTCTCTGTCTCTCTGTCTGTCTGTCTGTCTGTCTGTCTGTCTCTCTCTCTCTCTCTCTCTCTCTCTCTCTCTCTCTCTCTCTCTCTCTCTCTCGTTTCAGTCTTGTCATACATCCTTAATATTGTTACTTCATTCTTAACCATTAACTGCTTTTTTCCCCATGCCTCCTTTTTTTCTCCTTCATACTCCTTTTCCATAAATTTTCATTCACTTGTTCTTTCATTGTCTTCTCTTCCTGATTTTTTTTTCATAATTTTCATTTTTCCTCTCTTCCTTTATCTCTCAATTAAGATTTTTTATTCATCTATAGTTTCTTTTTTTTCATTCTGTTTTTCTTTCGTTCTTGTGGCAATGACCTTTTACTGTTATTGTGGAAGGTCTATATTCAGCAGACTTCCTTCCTCCCGTAGCAGTTCCTTCTTCCTTCCGTCCTTCCCGCCTTCATTCATTCATTCATTCATTAAGTCATTTGTTCATTCATTCATTCATCCATCCATCCATCCATCCATCTATCTCTCCCCTTTATCCGTCTTTCCTTTTTATCATTTCTCTCTTTTTTCCCTTCTTTCTGTCTTCTTTCCTCTTGTTAATCCCACTTTTCTCTCTTCATTCTCCTTTTTCCTTCCTGTCTTTCCTCTTACCTTCTTCCCTTTTTCATTTCTGTCGCCATCGTTCCTTCTTCCTCCCTTCCGTCCGTCCGTCAGTTCATCCATCCATCCATCCTTCCTTCCTTCCTTCCTTCCTTCCTTCCTTCCTTCCTTCCTTCCTTT
This sequence comes from Coenobita brevimanus, assembly GCF_032717465.1. Taxonomy (NCBI): domain Eukaryota; kingdom Metazoa; phylum Arthropoda; class Malacostraca; order Decapoda; family Coenobitidae; genus Coenobita; species Coenobita brevimanus. Next base: position 25,390,372 of record NC_137020.1, read on the forward strand.
CCTCCTTCCATCCTTTTTCTTTGTCCATTTTTTCCGTCCTTTCATATTTTTTTTTTTCACAACGTTCATTTTATATTTGTTTTTATTTTTCTGCAATAATTCTTTGCTTATTTCATTTATTATTTTTTTCTTCCCTTAATTCATTCCTTACTTTATTCTTTTAATAATTTGTCGTGTTTTTCCTCTAATCACTTTTTTCATTTCTTCGTTTCCGTTTTCGTTCTGTTCTTCTCTACTTAGGTTCCTTCCTCCCTTTTCCTTCCTTTTTCTTTCCTTCCCTTTCTTCCTCCTCCTTCTCTTCCTTTCTTTTCACCCTATCTACCTTTTTTACTCCATTATTTCCTTTCTCTCCTCCCTTCTTCCTTCTTCCGTCCTTCCTTCAGGCTAAAGATGAGGGCTTAGGACAAAGAGAAATGAAGGAGGGAGGGAGGAAAGGATGGAGGGAGAGAAGATAAGGAGTATGTGGAGGGAGTGATAGAAAAGGGATTTATGAGAAAGTATGAGAGAAGCATAATAAAAAGGAAGGGAGGCAGTAAGGAAGAAGGAGGAACAAACAGAAGTAAAGTAGAGAGAGAGAGAGAGGTAGCCTAAAGCCTCGTGTACTTGAGACTTTTGTGCTTAGGCTACTATAGCATAAGACTTTGGAGTGGTCACAGGTACCACAACTACCACCATCACTACTACCACAACTACCAAAATTACTTCCACCACAACTACTACTACGACTGCTACTGCTACTACTACTACTGCTGCTACTACTACTTTTTCTTTGTTTTTGTCTTCTTCGTCTGCTTCCTCCTCCTCTTCTTCGTCTGATTCCTCGTCTTCTCTTCGTCTGCTTCCTCTTCTTCCCCGTTCGTCTGATTTCTCTTCTTCCTGTTCTTCCTCATCTGCGTCCTCTTCTTCCTCTTCTGCTTCCTTTTCCTTATCTTCGTCTGCTTCCTCCTCCTCCTCCTCCTCCTCCTTTTTTCCTTTTTTCTTGACTACCACAACTAACGGGCAGCCACCACTGCACCATAACAATCACTATCATTGCTACTACAACTACCATTTATATCAGCACTGCTTCATTTACCACTACTACCATTATTACCTCTGCTTCCATACCTGCCAGTTTTGCTACCATTATCTGGGACCACTACAGTTATTACCCCACACGTGTCACAGCTACTACCATCGTCACTACTACCACCACTATCACTTCTACCACACTTCTCACTTCTGTTGTTACTACATGTGTTACTGGAATTACTACGCATCTCACTTCAGCAGCCAATAAGACTACTAGATACAGCTACTACTACCACTACTACCCTTGTCATCCTTATCACGTCTGCCACCACCACCACCACTACTATACCACTACCACTAATGTCTGTTTGTGGTTCTTTATGTGGTTTTCGTGACCTGTGTAGAGTCAACAGAGGGAGTATTGTCACCCATTGGATCAATGACACTGGATCTGAGCAGTATCCGTGTGTAGGTGTATCCGAGTGTAGGTGTATTCGTGTGTAGGGTGTGTCCATGTGTAGGTGTATCCTTGTGTAGGTGTATCCGTGTGTGGGTGTATTCGAGTGTAGGTGTATTCGTGTGTAGGGTGTGTCCATGTGTATGTGTATCCTTGTGTAGGTGTATCCGTGTGTAGGGTGTGTGGGTGTATCCGTGTGTAGATGTATCCGTGTGTACGTGTATCCATGTGTAACTGTACCCTTGTGTAAGTGTACCCTTGTGTAAGTGTATCCATGTGTTTTCTTACCATATTTTTTTTTTTTTAATTTAATCTGAGGTACTTTAATTTTATCTAATGGAACTGGGCAACTCTCAGCTTGAATAAAAAGTTATCTACCTTTTCGGTTCAGATTAATATTGTTTTTCTTTATTTAATCCGACTGCCCAAATTGATAGGATGAAACAGAAACAACATATTTTGTGTTATAATTGCCAGTATCACCAGGTCTCATATCATATTCATTGGCTTCATCATCGTATTGCACAAAGGAATGAGGCTTTATTATGAGTTCTAAAAGTGCGTGATCAGTCGACGTATGATCAACAACATTGCAGTGAGTAACCAGTGCAGTTGCAAGCTGTACAGTCGTGGACAAAAATTAGCCTGATATTTAACCTCTTCTGCTTCTCACGTACAGTTGTGGTGAGGATTATCGCTCCACTTTTTGCTCGAATAATTGGGAAACTCTTACTTAATAATCAGAAAACTCTCTTGGTTTCCAAATATAACATCAGTGAGTTTCATATGGTATTGTTCACTGTCTCGTTATTTATCGTAAGAACGTGGATAAATATTATTGTTTGCAATATTACCTCTGCATTACGATATTCCTCAGCTGAGAGAGGCTTGTTATTGGTGTGTTTATATGATGCGCCAGGGAGAAAAGCGACATACTTGCCTAAAGAGTGAAGGAGACGCAGTAGAATAATCGGTGAACTTTTGTACCCAGCAGTAGATAAATGTCAACAGTGCGTTTCAAATAACAATAATCAGTCGTAATATCAACCACTGACACCTTTCTTCCTGGGTCAACAAAGGTCAGATTGTTATTTGCCGAGCCACTCTCCTGTTATCGATCTGTATGTCTGCTAGAGTTACCAGCATCAGTTAGTGTTTTGTGAGGTAAAGATACTAGATATTTTTTGTTAATTAGCAGATCGTGAATTCAGGACATTATCATCATCATCATCACCGCCGCATTTCGTCTTCATCTTCAGCTTTATCGTCGTGTTCATTTTCTCCATCATCTTAATCATGTACTGTACATCTTCATCCTCATTTTCATCATCATCTTCAATTTTCAGTCTTGGCTCCATCCATAATTCCCGTCCAACGAAATAGAATACTCACACATTGTCACCCATGAGCTCCACTTGGCACATAGGAAGCATTCATTCTCTCTCTCTCTCTCTCTCTCTCTCTCTCTCTCTCTCTCTCTCTCTCTCTCTCGCTCGCTCGCTCGCTTCCTATATACGCATTCCGTCGAGATCTAAGTTGAATTAGGTCATCTCTCTCTCTCTCTCTCTCTCTCTCTCTCTCTCTCTCGCTTCCTGTATACGCATTCCGTCGAGATCTAAGTTGAATTAGGTCAACTCTGGATCCAGGTATCTTCGTACATAACTATCGATCCATTTCGATTCGTAGTCTGTCATCGTCGCAGTCATCATCATCATCATCATCATCATTATTTCTCTTAGTTTCGGCTTCATCTTCATCATCTTCATTTTTCCTTCTCCTCCGCCACATCATCATCATTGTCATCGTCATCTTTATCATCATCGTCATCATCATCTTTGTCATCTGTCATCTTAATCATCATCATCATCATCATCATTGTTATTTTTTTCAGTTTCGTGTTCATCTTTGTCACCATCGTATTCTCCGTCTAATCATTATTGTGCAACAGTTTACATCTTCATCTTCATTGTCGTTCCATCCAAAAAAATTTAACTACCATACCTCGCTGCGTCACCCGCAATGTGTAGTGTGTGATATCTCTTCACTCATGATGTATTTTATTATTTTAGCCTCTTCTTGCTACCAACAGACGATTTTATTAAAGTTAGAAAGGAACTGCAATAAAGAGAGGCTCATCTAACCCACCCACCCCAGTCCGAAAAATATTAAGCTGAATAAAATCGTCTGAAGGTAATATTAATGACCCCCCCCCAAAAAAAAAAAAAAAAAAAAAAAAAAAGGTACCTGATTCATGGGGTTAAACCGAGAAAATGACCATGAAAGTTCCACGTTCCTCCCATGTAAAATTTTTTGGTGTAAGGTAGCATACAGGCACAGGGAAACAATAGCCAGACACTTGATTCTGATATTATAAACGCAATGTTCTCTCTAGTGACTTGTTTCTTATTTTGACATTTTATATATTTCTTAGGCTTTTAACTATTTCAGTCTGGTGACCTCTTTTGACTTTACCTTTTTCTTGCTAAAGGATAAGAGGTTGGTAGGCAGTGTTAGTGGGCAGATTCCAGTATCACCATCACCACCAATATCACCATGACCAACACTGTCATTGTAAGTGGGTAGGTTTCACTGTCACCGTCACCACTGTTATCACCATCAGCATCACCACCAGGCAGTGTAAGTGGGCAGATTTCACTATCACCATCACCAACACTGTCATTGTAAGTAGGTAGGTTTCACTATCACCATCACCAACACTGTCATTGTAAGTAGGTAGGTTTCACTATCACCATCACCACTAGTATCACCATCAACATCACCACCTGGCAGTGTAAGTGGGCGGATTCCACTATCACCATCACCACCATTATAACCATCAACACCACCACCATCTGCACCTCTACCACCACCACCACCACCATAATGATCATCGTTATCTCCACCACCACCACCACTATCCTCTTCCCCATTATTTAAAAAGGTGGGCAGGGCAAGGGTCAAAAAACAGGAAAAAGAAAAACAAAGAAACAAGAGCACCTACACACAGCAAAAGAGAAAAAATAAAAACGAAAAAGTAAAAGAAAGCAAGAAAGAAAAAACTGACCCCAAAAAACTTCTGCAGGCCAAAAAAAATATATATATATATATAGCATAGTAAACAGAAGTAAATAAAAATGGCCTGGAAAAATGAAGGAAAAATGCAAAATAAAAAAATATCGCCAGGGTAACTAAATAAAAATAAATTCACAAAAAATATGGAAAGCACCTGTGAAAAATATATACAAAAAATCATGGACTGGGAAAAGTTCAATAAATAGTGCACCCAAAATCCGTGGCAAAAAGTGAGAGAGTAAAGCCAGTGACTCTCTCTTTAATGCAAGCTGACACTCCCCTGTTAGTGAGCGAAAGCTGGAGTGAGAGAGAGAGAGAGAGAGAGAGAGAGAGAGGAGAGTAGAATTCCACATTAATAATCTACTTCAAATTTTTTCATACTCTCCCGCATCTTTTTATTTTCTCGCGGACCAGTTAAGCTATTCTCCATCTATCTATGTGTCAGTATGTTTGTCTGTCTATCCGTCTGTCTATCTGTCTATCTATATATATCTGTCTATCGATGTATCTGTATGCATTCGAAGCAGATGGAGTATAGACCAATGTACAGTACAGTATATACAGTAGTTGAGAATTTAGATGACCTAGTGAATGTGGGTTGTGCATTCCGTATACTTTTTTCACGTTCCATTGGGTTTAAATGTCTGTCCGTCTGTATCTGTGTGTCTGTCTATCTATGTCTATCTGTCTGTCAGTCTATCTGTCCGTCTGTCTGTCCATATCTGTATCGATCTATCTGTATGCATTCGAAGCAGATGGAATATAGACCAATGTATACAGTATACAGTCGTTGAGAATTTAGATGACCTAGTGAAATGTGGGTAGTGCATTCCGTATACTTTTTTTTCCACATGTTCCATTGGGTTCGGGATGCAGTAAAAGGGTGAGTGATTGATGGCAGAGTGTATTGGTACTGGACACACACACACACACACACACACACACACACACACACACACACACACACACACACACACACACACACACACACACACACACACACACACACACACACACACACACACACACACACACACACACACACACACACACACACACACACACACACACACACACAGTTTCCTTCATTACCCTTGACCAGACATACAAACCCTCAGATAGTATCCTGCCGAGAGAGAGAGAGAGAGAGAGAGACGAGTACACCAAGGCACTTTGCAATATGACCATACCCTTTCCTGCAACAAAGTCAACACTAAATGCAACTCACTATCCCCACACTGCAATACTACCCATCCACCACCACCACCACCACCTCCTCCTCCTCCTCACGACACTCACCTCATACCTCACCCTATCACATCACAGACAGTTCTTCAAAATAATATCAACAAAAGATCACCGGCAGGGACTGGTTGAAGTGGCCTGTTTCTTGAGGTCAAATGGTTGCACGTCCTAATGTGCTTGGAGTTGCAACGATATCAATGGCCTTTGCAAAATAAATATAAATGCTTGTTTTGTGATGGCTATTTAGTTGGGTGTTCTGTGTTGGGGGTCATTTAGCTTAATTAATTGCACTAGTAAACAAAAAATAAACTTAGGAAGGTCAGAGGTTGAGGTGATTAGTGTTTTTGCTATTAATTAATGTTGTACTGAGAGAGAGAGGGAGAGGGAGAGGGGGGGTATAACGACCAGTAGATGCATGTAGATAGGTAGGTAGGTAAGTAGACAGTAATGGGAGGGAAGAATGGTAGAAAGGCTTAAAGGTAGGTAGGTAGATAAGTAGGTAGCTAAGACAAGTAGATATGTGGGAGTAAGGCCCTTGTTAGTCTATGTAAGGGGAGTAAAAAAGTGTGTCTTTCTGAGTGGTTGGTAATGAGTAAGATAAAACTCTCTCTCTCTCTCTCTCTCGTTTTATCCATTATTTCACACAAGTTTGTTCTTTATCTCCTTCCTGCTCTTGCCCTCCTCTCCTTTTCTTTACGTTCGCCATCGTATTACATTTTTTCGTCCATGATTTCTTCTCCTCTCGATTTCTTGTCCTTCGTTTCATTTCTCTTTCTCTCCCTTTTCCCTCCTCCTCTTGGTTTGTATCCTCTCATCATTTCCTCTTCCTTTCCTTTCTTCTTCTCTTCATCTCCTCTCCTTTTGGGGGGTTGGTTTTCTTATTTCCTCTTCATTTTATTAATCTTAACTTATCTGCACTACATTATCCTTGACTTTTTTTTTTCATTTTCCTGTCTTCTTCCTTTCTCTCTCCTCCTCCTCCTTCTCCTCGTTCTTTTTTCCTTTCTTTACTACTTTCCTCCGCCTCTGTCCCCTCCACTTTTCTTCCTCTCTCTCTTGCTCTTATATATCCGTTCCCACATATATCTGTACGCGGTATGGGAAGAAAGGAAGGAAGGAAGAAAGAAGTGAAGGAAGGAAGGAAGAAGTGAAGGAAGGAAGGAAGAAGTGAAGGAAAGAAGGAAGAAGTGAAGAAAGGAAGAATCGGAGAGACGGAGGGAGGTAGTAATAAATGAATGCTTGAAGGGTGGAAGGAAGTAAAGGAATGAACAAAAAAGTAGAGACAGTAAATAACAGAGAGGAGGTAAGGGAAAGGGACAAAGAATATAGCGGAAAGTAGAGAAGTAAAAAAAATAAAGTGGAAGAGGAGGAAGGAATGATCGAACCAGAGGGAAGAGAGGTAGCGGGGTAGAATGAATGAATGAATGAATGAGAGAAAGGAAGGAAGGAAAAGAAAGAAAAGGCACGAAAGAATAGCCACAACAATTTAAACTCGTGTCATTTCTGCCCCCACTCAGTAAAGACCCCCTTCTCCCTCAGCATACAGCTATCCTTTATCCACTCTCATTCCTTGTTTCTCCACGTTTCTTCTTTTAAAATGTTACTTGTGTATTTATAAGATAAATCAAACTTTTTTTTTTTTTTCATGAATGTTACCGAACTTGAATCTGCGTTTGAACTGTAAGTAAAATATTAGGATAATTCTTTCTGAGAGCCATGCCAATAATCATGGCAGTTGTGATTGGCACTTTAGTATATTTACCAAGTTGACCCACCCAAAACTTTACGCTTGGGCATCGGTGTGGAAGGCTTGAGGAATGGAGTGTAAGAAAGTGTATGTGGAAGCAGTATTGGAGTGGTGGTTTTTGTCAGTGAGTCACTTTATATGGTCTGGATCGAACCTCGACCAGATACGGACATGTAAGGACGTTTGAAAAGACATACTACTACTACACCCACTTAAATACCCCTGTGTGGGATTAAGCCCAGTTTAGGTGGATTGGTTGGTGCAGTTTCTAACCACACGGCTGTCGGAAACTCCCCTCCAAAATGCTCAGATGTGGTATATAAAGTATGCCTAAGAATAAGAAACTTTCACTTAGTTGCTTCATTGCCAGTGTCACGTCTACTCTATACCTTCTTCTCTTACACCTAATAAGTTTCTTTGTACCTTTTTCATAGCGGTTACTTTTGTGCAGTACACCTTAGAGATCGCTTGTGTTTTTCAGTAGCTTTGATATATATGGCATAGCGTTCACAGGTTATACGTAGGAGACTGTAGGCTAAACGTATCATACATAAATATATAACCGTAGGGAAAAAGTGCATGGCAGCCTCTGAGGTAATCAAAATACGAGTCTTAGCCTTATTTCATTTACGTCACAGTGAAGTAATATTACACACGTCACAGTGAACTAATATTAAACACGTCACAGTAATATTAAACACGTTACAGTGAAGTAATATTAAACACGTCAAAGTAATATTAAACACGTCACAGTAATATTAAACACATCACAGTCAAGTAATATTAAACACGTCACATTAATATTAAATACGTCATAGTCAAGTAATATTAAACACGTCACATTAATATTAAACACGTCACAGTGAAGTAATATTAAACACGTCGCAGTGAAGTCATATTAACCACGTCACTCCTTCGACATTTTTTAATCTTGCTACAGTCAGACTTTATCCACCTTAGGAGAGACTTAGAGAGCAGGACGAGTTAGATGTAGACTTCATTAACATCATTGCGACATCATCCTTGAGATGGATAAAAATGTCTGGTGATGACATAATAAAATTGAAAAGTAATCACCATGTTCAAGGGGTTAAGATCATGGGAGAAATTAACAGGACGTATTGGCGGGTTTACGTTAACAGGGATACCAGATGAATATTAGAGAGAGAGAGAGAGAGAGAGAGAGAGACAGACAGACAGACAGACAGACAGAGACAGGAGAGGGGAGAGAGAAGAGAGAAAGAAGGAAGGAGAGAAGAGAGGAAGAAGAGGAGGAGGAGGAGGAGGAGGAGGAGGAAGACTATACTCCTCTCCCCTGTCTCGTAATTCATGCCTCATATTTTTCCCACCTACTCTTGGAAGGGGAGGGGGGAAGAGGAAGAGGAGGGAGGAAAAGAGGAGAAAGAGGAGGGAAGAAAAAGAGGAAAAGAACGGGAATGAGGAAGAGGACGGAGGAAAAGAGGGAAGACAAGGAGGGAGGAAAAGAGGAGGAGGAGGAGGAGGGAAGAAAAAAGAGGAAGAGAAACAGAAGGGGAGGAGAAGGGAAGCGAGAATGGAATGGGAAGGAGAAAGAGAAGGGATAGTAGGGGGAAAGTGAAGGAAGACTAGAGGAGAGAGGGGGGACAGGCAGAGAAATAAAAGAGGAAGTGGAGAAAAGATTGGAGGAGGAAAGAAAGCCGTGAAATGGATGAATGTAAAGGAGAGGAGAGGAATGAAAATAGAGAAGAGGATGGAGAGTAAGGAAAACGAATAGGAGAACAGTTAGGAGGAAGAGGAGAAATAGGAAGAGAGGAAGAGAAAAGGGACAGGGAAGAAAAGAGGAGAGAACAGGGAAGAAAAAAGGAAAGAAGGATGTTGCGAGGAAAGCTGAGGAAGGAGAGAGAGTGGGACAAAAGAGAAGAGGGGTGAAAGGGGTGGGTGGAGAGAAGAAAGAATACAGAGAAAGAAAGACTGAAGGAGAGAGAATGGAAAAAAGTTATGAGAGAGAGAGAGAGAGAGCGTAGAGAAAGTAATCTAGAAGAGATTTTATCATTCCGGCTATAAATCTTCTCATTTATCCGTTTTCTGGGTGTTTCGTTTCTTTCACTCGCTTTAATTTGGACTTTTTTCATTAATTTTGTTATCTGGATTCACCTCCTCCTCCTCCTCCTCCATTTCATCTTTCTATCCTTCCCATTCTCCCATATTCTGTGCCCTCTTTTCATCCCTTCCTCCCTCCAAATCCTCTGTTCCCCCTTCTCCCCTCCTCTCTCCCCCTGTTTCTCCCCGTTTCCTCTTCCCCTCTCTCCCTGGTTCTCCTCCCTGTTTCTCTCTCTCTCTCTCTACATTTCATCTTCCCCTCTCCCCGTGCCCTTTTTCCCTCTCTTCCTGTTTCCTCTTCCCCTCTCTCTTCCCATTTCCTCTTCCCCAACCCCTCAAACTCCCATCAAAATATTAAAGCACCTCAAAAATCTGCCTTGCCAACTACCTGGTAATTATAGACCTTGTATTTTGGGACCAGGTAATAATTGCTCTTAATAGCCTAATTTTAGACCTTGGGGTTCCAGTGAGGTGAGCTGAGGTGAGGTGACGAGGGTGGAGAGAGTTGTGAGAGGTGAGGTGGAAGTGAGGTGAAGTGGGGTGGTGGTGAGGTGAGGTGAGGTGCAGGCGAGGTGAGGTGAGGTGGTGGTGAGGTGAGGTGGGGTTCAGGTGAGGTGAGGTGCAGGTATGGTGAGGTTAGGTTAGGTGAGGTGAGGTGCAAGTGGGGTGAGGTGGGGTGGAGGTGAGGTGAGGTGACGTGGGTGGAGAGAGTTGTGAGAGGTGAGATGGAAGTGAGGTGACGTGGGGGTGTAGGTAAGGTCAGGTGGGGTGGAGGTGAGGTGCAGATGAGGTGAAGGAGAGGTGAGGTGAGGTTAAGGAAAGTAAGGGTTTGGTGAATTTTAATAAGGTGAGTGAAATGAAGTGTGAATGCAGTGAGAGTGAAATGACGTGAAATGAGAGTGGGCTGTATGACATAAGGTGTGAGATGAGATAAAGGTTACAGTGACATGAAGGTGGAGTAGGGTTTGGTGGAGGTGGAGTGAGGTAAGATGATATGAAATTTCAAGCGAAGTTAAGTAGGGCAAAGTAAAAATCAGTAAGTCGGCGAAATAAAAGAAGTCAATGCTAAATCAAAGGAGTATGGCGGAGTTGAGGTAGGATGAAGGAAAATGTTTAATGAGCTTAATAAGTAATATAATGAAAGAATGATGTATATTAACAGATTTGCAAGAGTGAAACGATACAACAGTAGCAATTTGAGTAATGTTAAAAAAAAAAAAGCAGAAAATGTTTACAGGAAGCGACAGAGTAGGATACTGTTGAAATAAGCAAGTGATATGAAGTGAAAATTGAAAAGTAGCCTAATGCTGGATGATGTAAAATGAAAAACGATCGGAGAGAGAGAGAGAGAGAGAAGGGGGGGTAGCACAGGTGATTCAAGGTATTAATCTGTACCCATTTGTGCCTTGAATAGTGCCATACACAAGCTTACAGAACCGTACTTGTATTTAATGTAAACAGTTTAGCCTTTATGCTCTCTGCAATGGCAAGGCTTAAGGTAACTCGTGTATATTTATTTATTTTTGTATATTGTGTTTTTATTTACTTTCGTGTGTGTGTGTGTGTGTGTGTGTGTGTGTGTTTTATTGGTAGGTGGGTCTTGTCTTTTTTTTTTTATGCAAGAAAGAAGGAACCAAAGGCCAGGAGCCCGCAAACCGTTCCTTGCAAGAAGAAACACAAACAATACAAAAGAGAGCCAAATTCATGATTCGTTCATTCCTATATTAGTTTTTATGTATTCATGGGCGAGTTTAAGTGGTTTCTAAATAATGGAGGGAAAAAATGAAACCATATGAGTTGCACAGATACAAACTATACAGACCTGTTTTTTTTTTTTTTTTCCTGAGTACATGTGTTTTGCAGCTGATACTGAGTTTTATGAAATCATGGAAGTTTTTAATCGGTTTTAGAATAATTTGGGGAGAATTTAAGTATATCTGAGTTACGTAGAGTTAGTTACATAGATAAACAAATTATACAGACCTCACTTTTTTTTTTTTTTCATTCATGGGTGTTGGTTGTTGATAGTGTTTTAGGTATTTTTAGGAGTAATTAAGGGATATTAGGGTTTGAAAGGTACACAGATATACAGATACACGGACCACACCTACCTTACGATCCTCACCAGGTAGATCGATTTTGAGAGTATCCTGTAGGAGAGTATATAAGGGCATTTGAAAGGTGTTCGAATTTTTGAAGGAGGATTTAATACTTCTTTAATTACAGAGATACACAGACCACGCAGGCTTTGTTCATTTATTTTAAGTAGGCAGAGATCATGTTAATTTTAGGAAAAGTGTATGTTCGTAGTGAATTATAAGTACGGGTATTGGGTTTATGTCCGTGATTGAAGGCCTGTCGCTCAGAGTTGGACAATTTTTTATTTTTCTGTCAGCGTTGAAACACTGTTATTTCTAGGGGATTGGAGTTACATAAGTACAGTATATTACATTTTGATGGAACGCATTTATTCTCAGGAATTCAGTATCTCGGAGTGACACATGCCCTAGAGCTTGTCAGGAGAAAAATAATAATAATAATAATAATAGTTTGTTGCTGTGGGTCCAGACTTATATAAAAGGTGAACCAGGTGGCTTCGTTAGTCCACCATCCTCCTCCCAGGGCATTGTAAAGTAAATGAGAGACTTTGTATAACCAGGCAATTGAGCTGCCAGGTTGTACCGGTGCCACCACGTGAAGGCGTCCCCCAGGAGTACCGTAACAGGAGTGAAAATAGTGACTGATGTTTGGGTACAGGAAAAAAGAAGACTAAAATCCCGTCCTCTCTTTAATCTCAATAACGCCAAGACGGTCAATATTGATGGGTCTTCATATTTCATCCTTCCTTTTTTTGCCTCGTTCGTCAAAGCACCTATTTCGGGTAGGAAGGTTGTGTGTGTGTGTGTGTGTGTGTGTGTGTGTGTGTGTGTGTGTGTTTTCTTAGATACACACACAAATTTTCATTTTCCCTTAGTGCAGGGCGGACATGACAGGAAAGGAGTTCATGAAAGCTCTGTCTGATCCTTCCATTTCGGTCTTTCCTTAAGTGATTCAATGTTTCTGGGGATGATAAGTAGATAGATAAAGATAAATAGATATAAAAGACACCATTACACTAAATGGGTTGGGGTATTGATAGTGAGGATAAGAAGACAATTATAACTCCGATGATCAAAACAGAAACAGTAAAAAATAAAAAATAAAAAAAAAAATGAAATAAGGGATGTCAGAGAGAGAGAGAGAGAGAGAGAGAGAGAGAGAGAGAGAGAGAGAGAGAGAGATAAGGAGGTAGACAAGCTGGTATATTGCCTGAGAGAAAAAAAGAAAGCTAAGTAGACAGGTAGATAGATAGGTAGGTAGGTAGGTAGATAGATAGATATAAGCTTTTAGACAGACTGATATATTTCTTAGAGAGAGAGAGAGAGAGAGAGAGGGACCAAAATAAAAATCCTAATAACATTAATATCCCTCCTCCTTCCTTCTCATCTCTGTATATCCAAGACGACCAATATTAATACTTCTTCATATTTCATCACTGGTCTTTTTACCTCGTTCCTTCCGTCGCCTAAATGGGGTTGGAAGGGGCGGGTGTGGAAATGAGATGGCGTGATTTGATGGAAGTAATTATTCCCCGAGAGATTTTTGGAGAGTGAGTTATGTTATTAATGTGTGTGTGATGGGTGCTTAAGATGTGTTTAATCTGGCTGATGATTTTGATGACTTTTGCTTATTTATGCGTAGTTATTCTAAGTTTATGGTATTGTTTTGACTGAATGAAAGATTTGGAGGGCCAGGCTTGTGCACATCTGACACGAGTTGGAATATAACCGTGCATATAAAAGGAATGTTTACGGATCTTGAAGGAAAGTGATCCGTGGGGTTAAGGAACACCACTTTGTCACTGGAGAGGTAAGTCTTGCCCGTCCCGCATAGGTATAAGAGTGGTCTTCATTTGAGTGAGGAGTCAGAAGTGCAGTTCGTGTGAAAGCTTATTTTGTCGGAGTGGCACTGTTTGTAAATGGGGACTGGTATTTTTCATTGAGGGAACCTGGACAGAGTGCTAACATTTGAAAACACAGATAAGGACATGCGCTGTGCCTCTTGAATGTTCACTACTGTCTGGGATGAGTGATGAACTTACCTTCCATCAATCTGACAACCATATGTTCCTGTAGGTACTTAATTGGGATATATACAGCTGGAGAAAGGAGGGAGAGGAGAATGGAAGTATTATTCAATTCGTATTCCCAGTGTGATGCAAAGGCGACTGAAAGGGGTGGGAAACAACGACCTGGAAACTTCTGTCATTATAGTGGTGTAAAAATGTAGTGCCTCGGTATCCCCCCTCGCAACCACCACCACCACCACCACCACCACAACCACCACCAACTTCTCATTAAAACTGAATTCTGCTCGCGGGACAGAAGACCCCAGTCCAAAGTTACCAACTGTGTGCGGTGAAACAAAGCACAAAGTCTGGATAGCACACCCAAGCTCTTCGAAGCTGAATATGCAACGGAAATAGTGATTCTCCATGAACGATTATACACAAAAGGCCCACTGGCAATATGGACTGTTCTAAGGAAAGGATAATACTGAGTAGCATAATATGTTTGTCACTAAACCATCTCGTTCAGCAAAGAATAGCCTTGTGACATACACCGGGTTAGGAGGAAAAGAAATGTTGATGTTTGTCGCTGCGGACAAATGTTAGAACACTGGCCATGTACAACAGCAACTCACAAGAAAGAAAATGTGGAAGGAAGGCGCAGATAAAAGGATAGGAATGGTCCGAAGGCTGTTTGGAAATTCAAGGTCTGTGCCGCCTTCAAAGGAAAACTTTTGATACATGTATTGCAATAAGTAAAGTTTAGCAGAGATCCCGGAAGAAGAAAGACCAAGAATTGGAAAGGAATCATGCAACCCATGGAATAATGAAGGTGCTAGCCCTTTTGTTCTTCAGATATAAATACCCGTATATGTGCACTCAGCATCAGAAAACTATATATATATATATATATATATATAAACTCGTACACTTTTCTGCATATGTAAACTTAAATGTATATAAAGGAACTATGAGCGTATATAAGAAGTGCATGTGTATATTACCGGGGCATCGAGTTTCCAATAGATCCCCCTTACTGATATGAAAATTTCTCCAACCTTTTGAAAATTCGCTGCCTGAGAGAGAGTGGGGAGAGCGAGTCTGTGAAAGAAAGAAAGGAAGGAAGGAAGGGGAGCAGGCAGGCTCTTGAGACAGAGAGAGAGAGAGAGAGAGAGTAGTAGTAGTAGTAGTAGTAGTAGTAGTAGTAGTTGTTGTTGTAGCAGCAATAGTAGTAATAGTGAGAAGGAGTGTGAAAGAGGTTCAAAAAAAGAAACTATAAGAAAAAAATTTACACAAGGGGAAAAGCAATGAGAGAGAGAGAGAGAGAGAGAGAGAAAGAGAGAAAGAGAGAGAGAGAGAGACTGTTAGAGCGAGCGAGTCCAGGGGTTTTCAATATCCATCTCTTTCCCTAGAATCACCTTACGTCACCCTCAAGTGGGAATCGATATTTGAAGTGAGTGCCTGAACTCTCTCTCTCTCTCTCTCTCTCTCTCTCACACACACACACACACACTTTGTTTTGATCATTGTTACTTAGGAATGAAAAGACTAATATTTGCTTCTAGAATTTCGTAGGTCAGAAACACAAGTATATTTCTTTAATACAGATACATTGTGGCGTTGGGAGCATTTCGTTGCCTTTGTTAGCTTTTTTATTTTCTCATATCATTATTGTTTTAGTTTTTTCGGCGCTCTTTCTTCGGCCTAATATTCTAGCCATTTGTTTATTTTTTTTTAGTTGAGTACAGGTAGTACATTTTCGTCTTTAGTCTATATTCTTTTGGTTTCTGGTTGTTTTTGGTTATATATTGATTCGTCAGCTTCTTTCAGTATACTGTATATTATCATATTTGCCTATATATTTTGTAACATTCCTAAGTCTTACTGTAGGTTTGTTGTGAATTTCTCTTTGTGATATTTTCAAGTTAGTTGTCTCCTTTACTGTATTATTATTAACATTGCCCGTATGTTTTGTGGCATTTCGATGGATTTCGCCAGTTTAATTATCAGCTACCGCCTTTATTAATCCTAGTTGTGGGTTTTTTAAGTGATTGTATTCTTATTCTGATATTGTTGGATTAACAATTTTTTTTTTCACTTTATATTCCTTTCTTTTACCTTGTTTTCTTATTTCATTGATTTTCATTTGGTTGATCATTGACATGTAATTGCTCAGTCTTTTGTTGATTTGGGTATGAATATTAATTTGCGCAGTTCTTCAACTATACTGTGGGGTTTTTGTTACCTGTTTCTTGTTATTATACAATTTCATTTTATCCCAATTATTCAGACTGTTTGTAGAATTATTTTGTAACTTCTTTTGTATTTACTGTCTGCATCGGATTCTGTTTTATGTCGAAAGTTTGCAGTTTTGAGTGGTAGTGTTTTAAGGTTGACATTAGAACTTTGATTTTTATTAACTATGCATCTAAAATATTAACTTTAGTGCATCATCATCATCATCATCATCATCATCATCATCATCGTCGTCGTCGTCATTATTATTATTTTTTTTTTTTTAGCTTCTTATTGCATTCTTGGTATCTGCAAACGCCTGAATTCAACTTGAGAGACACTGTTGAAGCAGGAGGGGGTTGCATAGAGTCTTCTTTTATCCACTTCGATATGGGAGGTTGTTCTTAGAGGTGTAGTGTGTAAACTTGTAAGTGTTGGCAAGAACAAAGCAAAAATTTATATGTCAACTGAGTGAATAGTGAACCATTATCGTTCCTTTATCATCATCACCATCACCGTCACTACCATCAGCGCTACTGTCACTGTTGCCATCAGCATCACTACCACCACCACCACCACCGTCCCCAGTACCATGACGACCTCAATCAAAAGCATCATAAAGCCTCCTAAGGTAGAAATTACCAGTATTTGCCCTTAATTACTGATATCAAGGTAATGAGGGTAATCTAGTGTTCAGTGATGTATTGGGAGAAAATACACTGGAGGGAATATTTCAAGAGCACCGAAACATCTTAAGACACTTGGTATGTAATTGAGTTTCCTGAAGTTTGAACCGAAGAAAAATAAGAGTCTTGAAGTTTGAAGGCTGAAAAAAAAAAAATTGAAGACAGTCTTTAGGTAATTTAGGTTAAGGTTTGTAATATGTATTTGTTTTTATTAATCCCCAACCCGTCAAACCGGTCGGGGACAGTACAGTACAGTAGGTTTGCGCCGTTCCGTCAGTACGTCAGTCCGTCCGCAATTTCGTGTCCACCCTGTAACTTCCACATGTATGGACAGATTTTGGTATATCGTCACGCAGTTGTTCTCCATACCATGACGGTGTGTCGCGCTTAACAACCAGCCATCTACCCACAAAGTCATGGTCTTACATACTCATATTGTGTACACAGTACGTATGTATGGTTATTATCCGGTAGGGGACTTTATATTGCGTGGTAAAACTTCATTCACTTGTTTCTTATTGGTTTAGAATTTTTTATTAGGATTCTCTCTCTCTCTCTCTCTCTCTCTCTCTCTCTCTCTCTCTCTCTCTCTCTCTCTCTCTCAAAACCTCTTTCCACGATCGTAAAATATTTCTTCCTATCTCCTCTCCTTTCTCACCTTCCCCTCTTCCTCTCCCTCGTCTCATCTCTTTCTCTCGCTGTATTTTTTTTTCTTTCATGCTTCTCTCATTTTTATTCTTATTCTCTTTCTCTCGCTTTCCCCTTCCTTTATCTCTCATCTTTTTTTTTTTTTTAACCAAACCCTTTTCATTCTCTTCGTTTTTACTTCACTTGTATTCGGTTTTGTCTTTTCCATTTTCTCTTTTTCTCACTTGCTTTATTTCCTTTGTATATTATTCTCATATCATCTTATGTTTATTATGCTTGCTTCATTTTTATTGTTTGTTACTTCCTTCTCTTTAATTTCTCTCTCTCACGTGCTTTATTATTTATTTCGATTGTTATTGTTTTAGTTTCCTGTCTTACTTTTATCATTTTATTTATTTTTCTCAGTTTTCATTTTTTAGATATTGTTCTTTTTTCTTTCATTCTTACAATATTGTTTTTCTTGTCGTTCCTCCTCCTCCTCCTCCTCCTCCTCCACGCTTGTGTCAGAGCCTACCCATCAATTTATCAGTCTGCCTAGCTACCTGTCTGACTCCCTATCTTCCTACCTGCCTATTTTAAGTACGTACGTGTGTGTGTGTGTGTGTGTGTGTGTGTGTGTGTGTGTGTGTGTGTGTGTGTGTGTGTGTGTGTGTGTGTGTGACAGGGAACAGGAAATTGTCCATGATTCTTACTAGTCCATCTACACACGAACATAATGGCATCACACGCTATACCAGGGCCAAGTAATACCAGCCTCTGTATTGTGGTATGATAGCCCATAGCAGGCCGGGGTTTCACACACGACTTAAAAAGGAATCTGATGTCGCAAGAAGGTCGTATTTGTGAAAGACGATTGAAAACTTGTACATCAACTTCTAATCCCACGTAAACCCTAGTATGCACAAGGACCTGAGGCTAGTTTACCTGTAGTCCGGAACTTTTAGGACTTGGGTTCGTCGTCGAGTAATAAGGCTCCTAACACCTCCTCCTTAGCGATTTATTTTTGAATGTGGCTGGTTAATATCCTTTTGTTCGTCATGTATGCTGAGTATGGCAAGGTTGTAAGGATTCATATAACACAGTAGGACAGTAAGGGGTAACAAGCAGAATAAATCGCCTAGGAAAAAGTGTTAGGGAGCTTAACCAGCGAGACCACGAACTTAGGTGACCTGCCATCAAGTACAGCACAAACATTTTTTTACGTCTCCTTTATTCTTTATGGTGGCATTTATTAGGTGTGGAAGTTATGAGTTTTTCTTTTTATTATTTTTCTTACTGTTTATCGTCTTCCTCATTTTTTTTT
>NC_137020.1:25413962-25471462 GCF_032717465.1 Coenobita brevimanus
ATCAACCCCCAGAACAAATTACCATCAATGAAAGGCGTCAATTGGTGGGGCTATACGTGTGGCCAGCTGTAAATAACACCCCAGCCTCACACTAATTGATTACCACGAAATATACTGATAAATAAATAGGTCAGCGGGACAGAAATAAACAGATCAGGAGGGTATTGAACACTTGGTAGAACCAGGAAATCGGATGAACAAAATATATGGATGCTCCTTTGGGTGTATTGCCTCTGTTTAATTAATTACAGGTGTTTTGTGACCTGTTCAATTAACCGGCTTGAAATAACGCCACAGCCATACGCTAATTTATTACCGCCGAATAATCCTATACATAAACAGGTTAGTTTGCAAATGAATTGACTCGCAGTGTGAAGTCTGATGAACAAAATTGGTTGATACTGTGCCTGTCTCATGAACAACAGCTATGCGTGTTGACGTGATCAGATCCCTTTCCTTTTTACTCATGTAAACTTTGGACTAAATGGTAAGTGACAAGGAAGGTAATCATGTGTTGTGTACCTTAGAAAGTCAGGGGAAGGAAGGGGGCGAGGAAGTAATACACTGGCAGAGCGATTTTCACGAAATGGAACAGGTGTAAGGACTTAACTCACCTTGGTCAAGCAGTACTGCTCCTTCTCCAGTGTTATTTTAGCAAGTGCTGCCTTCCGTATTACTGATATTAAGTCTACAACTATATGTGTTAATGCAAACGACTGCTACCTTTACTGTTACATAATAGGCAAATCACTTCTGCCGTCAGTCTTATTTGTCACAAGCATCCATCATTGTTACTTTAAAAAAATCACTTTTACCACCATTGTTACTTAAAAGTCAAGACATAGTTGCCTTCAGCGTTACACAAAATGCAAGTTATTCCCATCAGCAGTGTTAAAAAAAAAAAAAAAAAAAAAAAAGCCACTGCTACTATCAGAATTATAGAACACATAAGATGATGCTGCATAGTCCAAAGCTAGATTACCTTAATTTTAAAACACTTCTAAGGACAGGTAATCAACTTAACCTTTACTGGCAAAACTTATAGCAAAAAACACATCTTGGATATTGGAACTGATGCGGCCACAGCTGGACCCTTATGTAACCTTACTCAGTCGTGTTTGTGGTGGATGGAAGTACAGTAGGGTGGAGGGGGTGGATCAGATTTTGTTTGTAGCCAAAGTGTAATCGTAACCCTGCCCCGTGTGAGTTAGAAATACAGTTATTTTTAAGAAGCGTCGCCACTAAAACAATCGTGGTTAAGAACAGTTGTGAATGTAGGTTGTGTATATATTTGTGTGTGTGTGTGTGTGTGTGTGTCAAAGCCTAGGTTGGTGTATCATAAGAGAACCGTGTGTAAACGTGTACAACTATGAATATTTTTCCATTTTGATAAATTGGAAGATAAAAATTATGAATATATAAACAAAAGTATTTTCATCTATAAATTTATGCATGTGTCTGTAAATGGATGCAGTTAGACAGTATTTTGTGAATAAATGATGGGTATTATTTTAAGCTCTTTATCAGCGTTATGAGGAAAATGGAGTAAAATTGCATGCCGCAGTGAAGTGAATGACCCCAGGTGTGTGTGTGTGTGTGTGTGTGTGTGTGTGTGTGTGTGTGTGTGTGTAAAAGGTGGTGTGAATTTAAAGTGTATTGGATGTAATGCACCTGTATATATGAAAATGTTTGTTGTATATGATGTAGGAAATAAATGAAAAATAATGTTATCGGTGTTGGTGTGTATGAGTGTCAGGCATAGTGTGATAGTGTGACCATTGCGTGTGACAGCGTGACATGCCCACGTGATGTAACCCAGACATTATTTCTTACTCTCGCCTATTTTTAGAACATATTTTTGTTCTTATTTCACGTTCTTCTCATGTCTTTCTATTTTTGGAATCTTATCATAATTTTCATTCTCATCACACCATCGTGTTTTATTTTATTTTATTTTTTTTTACGTTCCTCCGTGTTGTCATCTTTGTATCCTGTTGCTGAGACTGCTTCGTTTTTTCAGATTTCTTTTTCTGTTTTCCCCTTTCACTCCGTTTTTTTTTTTTTTTTCTCGTCATTCTCTTGTTTTTCCGCCCTATCTTTTTTCTCTTTCCATAATTTTCTCTTTCAGACATCCATGTTCACCCCATATTTTTTCTTGGCTTTTCTTTTCTCCTTTAATTTTGCTTTTTTTTCTTTATTGTGTTGTATACAATCTTTCTTACTTCTTTTTTGGTTTTAGTGGTTAATCCTTTTTCTCAAAACTTGTATTTTATGTTTGTATTTCATCTGTTCTTCTAGTCTTTACTTATTGCTTCTTTCCATATCATACATTATTCCCTCTGCTTTTATTTTCCTTTGCCGCCAGCGTCACCCTCCCCCTTTCTTTATATATATATATATATATATATATATATATATATATATAGATAGATAGATAGATATATATATATAGATATATATATATAGATCTATCTATCTATCTATCTATATATATATATATATATATATATAGATATAGATATATATATCTATCTATCTATATATATATAGATAGATAGAGAGATAGATAGATAGATAGATATAGATATATATATATATAATTAGTAATTTTTTCATATAAATTGTTCCTGTTTACCCTCTTCTATTTCTTAATTTCTTATAAATATTTTTTTTCATTTTTTTCTGTTTTTTTTTTATTAGAACTTTTCTAAATCAGGTTTTCCCGTTTCTCTTTTCAATTTTTTCTACTTTTATTAGAACTTTTCTATATCAGGTTTTCCCGTTTCTCTCTCTTGCTTTTTTCATGTGTCCGACTCTGAGCTTAGGCGTAACAACCCGTTCCCTGAGGCCTAGCATTCCTACATGTCATTCTTTTACACAGCCTCATTTTCATACTTGTCTTTTCCCTTTCCCCCCGTTTTTTTTTTTATTTAACAACCCGTTCCCTGAGGCCTAGCATTCCTACATGTCATTTCTTTACATAGCCTCAGTTTCATACTTGTCTTTTTCCCTTTCCCCCTGTTTTTTTCCTTTGCCTTCCTTTTCTTTCTCGCCCTTATCGCCTTTCTATTATTTCCTGCATTTATTTACTTTTCTTCTCACTCCTTCCATTATTTATATATATATTTTTTATTTTTTGCTATATCAGGAGGGCAAGGCCCCGGGGAAGGCTGCTCTGATTTTTTTTTTTTTTTTGCGTTTCCCATTTTCTTTCAGGATATTTTTCGGTTTTCCCTTCTTCATCACCTTTTCTGACATTATTTTTTCATTATAGTTTTAGTTCCTGGTGTTTTTCTTTCCTCTCATTTACCCTCTCATCCTTTGTCCTCTTATTCTTTTCATTGTTTCCGCATCTTCCTCTTCCCATCTCTTTTTCTCCATACCATTCTATCGCCTTTTTACTCCTGTTTCCCCTTTATTTACTTTCTTCTTTCTCTTGTTTGGTACGCTATGTTAGTTCATCGTGTGCGTTTTTATATTTCTTTTTCATGTAGATTATTTTTCTCATGATCCAAAAATATTTTCTCATTCCATTATATTATCTTTTTTCCTTTGACATCTTCGTACATCCTTGAATTTTTTCCCAACTTTTATTTTTTTGACGCTTTTTTTTTTTTTTTTGGTGCCTCTGTCCTCATTTTTTCTGTGTATATCTTTTTCTCCATCAGTCTCCTATTATCTCTTCCTCCAGTCATTCTTCCCTTTCATGTCACTCTTCCATCATGGTTTTTTTTTCATTTTTTTTTTTCCGCCCGGCCGTTCATTCTTGCTTCCGATTTTTCGTAAATTCCTCCTCTTGGTACTCTCTCTCTCTCTCTCTCTCTCTCTCTCTCTCTCTCTCTCTCTCTCTCCTCATCATCATCCTCATCCTCCTTAAACCCCTCTCTCTCTCTCTCTCTCTCGCGTTCCAGCATCCGCTCTGTCTTTCATCCTACTTTTCTTTCATATTCCCTTTGTCCTCCTGGTTTCCCTTCGCTTATATCTTCCTCATTCTTTATTGTTTTTATTTTCCCTTCCTTTTTCCCTTTTTTATTCTCACATTCTTCATTCACTCCCTGGTCGATTTTCGTTTTCCCTGCCTTCTTTTCCTCCTTTTCTCTTCGTGCTTTCTCATTTTTTACCTATACTTATAATTTTTTTTTCCCGTCCATCGGTCTTCCCTCATTCATGTCAGTATTGTAGTGTCTTCTTTTTCTTCCTCTTTCTCTTGCTTTCTTTTATTCCCCTTTCTATTTTCTATTTTCATCCTCATTGTCTTATTTCTTTTTCTTCCTCATTGCCTTTTTTCTTTTCTTCCTCATTGTTTTTTTCGTTTCTTCCTCTTTTCTTCCAATCTCTTTTTTCTTTTCTTCCTCTTTCTCTCTTTTTTCTTTTCTTCCTCTTTCTCTTTTTTTCTTTTCTTCCACCTCCTCTTTTTTCTTTTCTTCCTCCTCCTCTTTTCTTTTCTTCCTCCTCCTCTTTTCTTTTCTTCCTCCTCCTCTTTTCTTTTCTTCCTGTGTTTTTCCCTTACACTAAATATCCATCCTGTCTTCCATCTGCCTTATTTTTCATTAGTTTCTCCGCTTTTTTTTTTTTTTTTTTTTTTTCGCTTCGCTCATCCCCCACCCTCTTTAGATTTTTCTTTCTCTCTTATCTTTTTCTTAAGCTTTTTAAAACTAAGATTGGATCATTTTATAGGGACATAGTCGTGTGTCTAATAATTGCAACTGTACAATGTTTTATGTAATTTATTTTTTAATCCGACCGAACTGGACCATTCCCACAACTTTGTTTTTCGCACTTGCATATTTGATGAACCTTGATTGTGAGGTGGGAATGAGTCTCCTTGGTTACTAGACTAACATTTCTTTCAGCCTAAGTACACATGACTATCAACGGATCTGAAAAGGGTTTGGGATAATTGTCACGAGTAGACGCACTAGAAACTTGCTGTAGGATTCACTTTGGCAAAACGTTTCCTGTTTCCTCTTTCTCTTAAAATTTTCATGCTAGGTTTTCCAAAATTACTGCATAGTTTGTTTTTTTTCACCCACCGACTTTTTGCCAGTGGTGGGGAGGGGGGAAGGGGAAAGAGAGAGTAGTAACCCCTCGGTTTGGTACACTTTTTCCCCTTTTTGTAGTGTGATATGTACCTTTTGTTATTAGTGACAGGTGTGTATTGCAGTTGTGTGTGTGTGTGTGTGTGTGTGTGTGTGTGTGTGTGTGTGTGTGTGTGTGTGTGTGTGTGTGTGTGTGTGTGTCTGTTTGTGTGCCTATTCGTGTCCCTCGTCCCTTTCTTACGTACATCTTTTTTTTTTTTCTTTTTTACCTTCCGTTTATTCATTTGTCCTTTTCTTGCGTATCCTTTGTCACTAATGCGTCCTTGCCCCTGACCTTCCTCCCCTCCCTTCTCCCCTGCCCCCTTCCCCCCTCCCAGGACAACCCCCATCCCCTCATTAGCGCTGGCCACCCACCCCTAATCACCTCATTTAGGCGGACACAATGCAGTTATGAAAATGCCGGGTGTTGGCTGTGATGCATATTCAAGGCTTATTTACATTTACCTCCACCCTTTGTGTGTGGGGGTGATTGTGCCGCAGGGTGGGGAGGAGGGAGGAAAGGGGAGGGGGTTGTAGGGAGGAAAGTGATGGGGAAAACGGTGGGAAGGAATAGATGGGGAGGGGAATAAATGGTGAAGGTGATGGTTGATGAGAGATGGAAGAGAAGATGGAGAGAGGGAAGGGGTTGGGGAAGGAAAGAGTTGAGAGGGGAGGGAATAGAGGAGGAAAGGAAGAAAGACGTGAGGGACCGTGGGGAGGTGAGGGGATAGGAAGAGGGCGGGTGTGGGATAGGGGAATTAAAGGAGAGGAGTTGGGTGTATATTGTAATCACCTTTTTTTTTTTATGTGGGTGATTGTGGAGGGGGTTGGGGAGAGAAGATGAGAGGTGGGATGTGAGAGGAAGAGGGAAGGGGAGGGGAGGGAAAGGGGAAGAGGAGAATAAAGAGAAGTAAAGGAAGAAGGGGATGAGTAGAGTTAGAAAGGTGAGAGGGACAGGAAGAGTGTTAAAGGGTGAAAGAAGGGTTAGGAAAGGGGAAGGGGTTAGGAAGAATGGGAGAGAGGGGAGGGGAAGGGAGGGGGTGCATGGAAAAGGGAATATATGGAGAGAGAGAGAGAGAGAAAGCGGTGGTGTGGAAGAGGAAATGATGCATGAGGATTCCTTTTTACCCTTCCTCTTCGTTCCTCATTCCTTATCTCCCCCTTTCCGTTCCTTCCTTTCCGTCTCTCAAGCCCTTCCTCTCAATACTCACTCTTCCTATCCCTTCCCTTCTTGTCCGTTCATTACTTTTCCATCCTTCCCTTTCCCCTCCCTTCCTTTCCCCTCCTTTCCTCTCCCTTCCCTTTTCATCGCTTCTCATTCCTTTCCATTCCACCTCTTCCCTTACATCACCTTCCTCCTCCTTTGCTTATCCTCTTTCACTTTTCCCTCCTCTCCTATCTTCTTATTTTCTCTTATCTGGTTTGCTCGGCTCTGTTCTCCTCTGCTCTTCTCTCTCCCTTACTACCTCCCCCCTCCCCTTTGCGACCCCTCTTATTTATTTACAAGTCTATATCTGGTCAGCTTCTCCCCTCCCTTCCTTTCACCTTCCCCTCCTTCCCCTCCTTTCCTTTCCCTTGCCTTTATTTCCTTCCCCTTCCCTTCCCTTCCCTTCTCTTCTCTTCTCTTCTCTTCTCTTCTCTTCTCTTCTCTCTCTCTTCCCTTCCCCTAATCTTTCTTTGTTTCCTAGATTTCCTTTCCATTCCTTTCCTTTCACTTTCCTTTTTTATCTTACACTTCCTTTCTTTCTCCTCTGTTTTCTTACCTCTCCTTACTATCCTTTCCCAAAACATAACTTTCTTTCCACTTTTCTCCTTTCTTTTTTTTCCTTTCCTTTCGTTTAATTCTGTTCTGTTACCTTCCTTCTCCTTTCCCATTTCTCTCCTATTTCTTTCATATCCTTTTTCCATTATCCTCTCCTTCCATTCCATCCCACCCCTCCCTTTCCTTCTCTTTTCTTTCTCATTCCTGTTTTTTTCTCTCTTCTCTCCTTCCTTGTTAGTTATCTATCTTTCCCTTGTCTTTTCCTTCCTTTCCTTTCGATTTTTTTCTATTCATACTTTGTCAGCTTTCCCTTCCTTCCCTTTCCTTTTCTTTATTTTCAGTACCTTCGTATCTCTCTCTTCTCTCTTCCATAACTTTTCTCTCTCTCTCTCTCTCTCTCTCTCTCTCTCTCTCTCTCTCTCTCAATTCTTATTTTATCAGCTCTCTCCTTGGCACTTCATCCATTCCTTTTCCATTTTTTCCCCCCTTTCTTAAACTTTTCAAGCTCTTCTTCGTCATTTCTTTTCCCCTTTCTACCCTCTTTCTCCTCTCCTCCCCTTCCCTCTTTCTACCTTCCCCTCACTGTTCCTCTTTTCCCCTCCACTTCCCTTCTCCCACTCCACTCCTCGCCTTTACCTGCCTCCCTCACACTATCTTTCTTTCCCTCTCACCCCTCCTCCCTCCTCCCTTCCCTTTCTCTCCCCCTTACCTCTTGACTGATTACTTACTCTCTTCGTTTACCACTTAAGTAGCCATCCATCTCTCCCTTACACATAAACGCCCTCACTCTCTCCCTCCATCTTTTTACGACCGCCCATCCCTCCCTCCCTCCCACCCACCCACCACTTCTCCCTTCCTCCCTCCCTCTCTCCCTCACATCATTTCTCCCTTCTTCCCTCCATCTCCTCTTTCCTTGCTGCTTCCGTCTTTCCTTTCTCCCTCTCTACGTAAGTCAACCATTTTTCACTCTTGATTTCTTTACTTCCTTCCTCCCTTCCTGTTTCCCGTCCTCTCTCTCTTGTCTCCTTTCCCCCTTCTTTTTCCTCCCTGCTAGTTGCCTCTTTCAGACCTCCCTTCCTCCCTTTCCTCCTCCTTTGCTTCTCTTCACCATCTATCTCTTTCTCTTTTTCTTTCTTCTCGCCTTCATGTCCTTATGATAACACCAAACCACCCTTTTCCTCACACTTTCTTGCTATGCCTCCTTCATTTTCTCTCTCTCTCTCTCTCTCTCTCTCTCTCTCTCTCTCTCTCTCTGCTTCTATTCCACCGTCTCTCGCTCACCCAGCCGTCTTTCTTTCCTTTATTTATTTATTTTTTTTACGACGTCTCCTAATCTTCCGTCCCTTCCTTCCTCCTTAGCTTCCTTTTCTTCTCTCCCTACCTTCCTTCCTTCCATCTTGAACAGTACCTCAATCTTCCTCCTTCCCTCCCTCCCTTCCTCCCCCTTCGCTCCCTTTCTTCTTCCTTCTTTTTTTCCTTCCCCTCCTTAGTTTATATCACTTGACCTCGACAGCTTACATCCTTCTTCCCTCCCTCCCTCCCTCCCTTCCATCCTCCCTTCCTTCCTCCCTCCCTTTTTCCCTCCCTTCCTCCCTTTACAATTTCTTTATCCTCCCCTTATCTAGCCAATTCCTTCTCTTCATCCCCTTTTCCAGTCCCAGTCCATCTTTAAGTCATTTTCCTAAGTTGTATTATTATTATTATTATTATTATTATTATTATTATTATTATTATTTTTATTTTATTATTATTGTTATTATTATTATTATTATCATCGTCGTCATCGTCGTCGTCGTCGTCGTCTCCTTTTCCTTCGTTCCTTCCTTCTTTTCCATCTTTCTCTTTATGAATTTCTTTTTCTAACTTTATTTATCTTTCTTTAGTGTTTGGTCAGCTGTATGTCTTCCCTGGTTCTATTTTTTTTTTTTTTCTCCAGCCTTCTCTCTACGCTCCCTTTCATCCTTCCCTAGTTCCCCCTCCCCCACCATTTCCCATCATCCTCCATTGTCCCATATCCTCTCCCCCATTATCTCTTATCTCCTGTTGTCCTTCTGTATTTCTCCTACTAGACCTATCCGTCTGTGCCTTCTTTCCCCTCTACCATTCTTCACCATTCCTCTATCCTTCCCAATTATCTTCCTTCTGTTCCCCATTATCCCCATCATCTCTTCCTCCATTACCTTCTAGTATCCTTCCACGTCCCCTTACTATCCCCCGTTACCATCCCCATCCCTCTGTACCATCCCCTATCCTTCTTCATTCCCCATCATTTCTCTCCTCACAATCCTCCATTATCTTGACCCCATTATCTTCCCCCGTTTCTCCCACTATCCCCACAATCCTTCCTATCCTCATTATCCTCCCCATCTTTCCTCGCCTCTCTCCCCCCACCCCCACCATCCTCCCCAACCTACCTTTCTGTAAACACCTGGACGGGGCGGGAACCAGATGGCCTGATGACGTCACGGGTTGCCCCTCTGTTTACATCTCACTCGTAAACAAAGAGCACGTGTTAGGTGATGGCTGTAATGGTGGTAGGTGTTGTTGTGGTAGTCGTGGTTGTGTGCTGCTAGTGGTAGTTGTGGATCTTTTCGTGGTCGTTGCAGTTGTTGTGGTGGTACTTGTGGTGGTAGTTGTGGTTGTTTTTGTGGTAGTAGTTTTGCTTGTAGTGTTATTACTTAATATTGCTTTTGTGGGTGAGGTGGTAGGTGTGGTTATACAGGTAGATGTGAATGTAGCTGCAGGTGTGGTGGTTGTGGTTGGTGTGGTTATAGTAATATGGTGGATGTAGATGCAGGTGTGGTAGTTGTGGTTGGTGTGGTTTAAGTGGTATTTATCATCGTTGTTTTGGTGTGATGATTATTAGATGAACAGGTGTCTGCATAAGTTTCTCTTCCCTTTATTATGTCTTTTCATTTGGCAACAGGATCAGCCATTTAAAGGAATTTCATTTACTCCCACAAAGACTGCCTTCTTAAATTCCTCCATTATACACTTGATATGAATGTCCATTTCTTTCAAGTTTTACGCACACACACACACACACACACACACACACACACACACACACACACACACACACACACACACACACACACACACACACACACACACACACACACACACACACACACAGAAACTCATGCTGGGAAGTGTATACTGGATAAGTGTGATTGTATTGTTAGAAGTAAAAACAGTAGCATTATCTTACCAGAAAAGACAACTCAAAAATAATACAATAATACACTGTACTCACACTGTAATTCATCCTAGCACACCACAAAGCACTTACCTCTTTCACTACACTTTCACACAATACTATTTTTCAGTATAACCTCAACAAAAGATATCTGAGAGCGCCCGGTTGAAGTATTCCGTTTCCTACAGTCCACTTAATTCACGACCAGATGACCTGAGGCAACGTCATCATCATCATCATCATCGTCGTCGTCATCATCGTCATCGTCATCATCATAATCATCGTCGTCGTCATCATCATCATCATCATCATCGTCATTTACATCGTCATGAGAGAGAGAGAGAGAGAGAGAGAGAGAGAGAGAGAGAGAGACACACACACACACACACACACACACACAGACAGACAGACAGACAGAGACAGACAGAGAGATGACATGAGGCAACGTCATCATCATAGTCATCGTCATCATCATCATCATCATCATCACCGTCATCGTCATTTACATCGTCATGAGAGAGAGAGAGAGAGAGAGAGAGAGAGAGAGAGAAATCTGAATGTTCTAATTTATATCCCGTCGTAACAGCATTCAGAGAGAGAGAGATTCTAAATACTCTTAATTTCTCTTCCGTAGTACCAGCATTAGAGAGAGAGAGAGAGAGAGAGAGGAGGGGGAAGCTAACGTGATTGAAGTGGGTAGAGTAACGTTAAAGTAAGCAAATGAGTGAATAAGTGAGTAAGACCATTCACTATCCACCTAACAACCTCATCAGTCAGACAAACTACCCATCGTGTGCCACCGCTTGTTAGTGCCTGCCCGCCAATCGCCGCCTTGTTTACCTCACAGTTTCTCGACCGTCCCTAATTGCTCTAAGATCTCGGCACGGGGCAGCTGGTTTGGCCGCTACAGGGTGGGTCAGAAGTATGATAACACTGGGGAAATATTTAAGGCACAGTGAGCAAGATGGACGCCCTGTTTTGAAAATGTACTGTGATGTCGCCTTTCCCTTATGTTTCTCTATTTTTGGCCCACCCTGTATTTCGCTTCGTATGGTATTATTGTAACTTAAGAAAAATAGTCAAAATTAGTATGTTGTAAATAAATAATCATCATCGTCATCATCATCATCTTAATCATCATCATCATCATCATCATTGGGGTAAGAACCATAAATAAAATCTTCTTAATACAGGTGGATGTCATCAGGGGAGGAAAGTGAAGCGATACCTCCCATGTTCGTTTAATAATTTCTGCAAACAGCCACGACATAACGCATTATTTCATCTTCCCATTCTTTGTTATGCTTAATATAAACAGATATTTTGAGATGAAATTTGACATGGAGATATAGCAGGTGATACAGAATTTGTACATTAAAACAAGGCAAGTTCTCCCTTAAAACACTTCTCAACAATGCAGATTACTGACGCTCCACCTCCCTACCCTAACGACCGCAGGTGTATGAAAACGATTGTAATAACGTAAAGTTCGTTGGAATAATATTGGCAGCGATTAAGAGCAAAAATTGTATACTTTAATTTCGGCAAAGTTTTTCACACATATTAATAAACCATGTAAGAAGCAGGATATCACCGCCTCCGATATTTTCCCATTATTTTCAATCAACAGCAAACAGAGCTAACTTCATGCTGGACAGATGACAACACCCAATAC
The DNA here is from genome assembly GCF_032717465.1 of Coenobita brevimanus. NCBI lineage: Eukaryota > Metazoa > Arthropoda > Malacostraca > Decapoda > Coenobitidae > Coenobita > Coenobita brevimanus. The sequence continues at coordinate 25,425,677 of NC_137020.1, forward strand.
ACATACCCAGTAGTAGTAGTAGTAGTAGTTGTTGTTGTAGTTGTAGTAGTGTCGGTAGTGGTAGCAGCAGTAGTAGTAGTAGTAGAATGGTGGTGGTTGTGGTGGTAGTTGTGGTAGCGATGGTGATTAATCTTACAGGGGTTTGTTTACTGTTTGTGTCAGGGAGGTGAGGAAGGAAGGGGACTAAGAGGAGGGAGGAGGGAAGACAAAGAGGAAGGAGAGGAGGAAGACGGAGAGGAGATTGATGTGAGCAGGAGAGGGATAGGAGACAAGGAAGGAGAGCGGATTGGAGAAAGGGAGAGGAAGATGAAGAGGAGGAAGAGTGAAGGGACAGTGAGAGAAGAATGCCAGTGTTGAGGGAGAGAGAGAGAGAGAGAGAGAGAGAGAGAAAGAGAGATTAATAGACTGCAACAGACAGGATTCCACGGGTATATACCTGTAAATTGGATTAAAAAGGAAGGAGACATAGATAGAGAGGTAAATTAACAGAGATTGATCTAGAGTCAGGTGGATTGATTGACTGACAGACAGACAGACAGGCAGAATAAGAAGGGGGAGGAGAATTATAGAATTAGAGAGGGAAGGGAGAAAAAGAAAGTAAGGAGAGGAATTTGAGAGAGACAAGACACAAAAATAGAGAGAAAAAAAAAGACAGACTAAAAGAGACCGATATTAATAGCAACCCAAGACTCCACTGGTATATAAGCTGGATATAACGCAGTAACGCTGGTTGCACGACCCTGAAATACCTGCGACATTCTCTCTCTCTCTCTCTCTCTCTCTCTCTCTCTCTCACTTCTTTTTCATTTCGGAACTGTTTTATCGCTTGCTTTTTATCGTGTTTTTTATTGTTATTATTATTTTTTTACGTCTAAGGCTCAGATTTTGTTTACCAGGTTTGTTTTGAGAAGTCTCCTTATGATGATGATGATGATATACCGTAATGCTGAATATTAAGTATTTTTTGTCCAAACTTTGTCTTTTGTGATTTCTCCTGGGATGATGATGATGATGATGATGGTGATGGTGGTGGTGGTGGTGGTGGTCAGTGTAGTCTTTTTTTCTTTTTCTTGTTTTCTTTTTCTTGGATGGAGGTGTGAACTTTATGAAAAATGCCGTGTGTGGCTTTAGAGGTCAATATCCCATCACTTATACATGCAGGCTCTTCCTTAACCTCCTTCTACAAACATTCCTCCCGCCACTCTTTCTCCTACCAACATTTCTACCAACATTCCCATTGCCAGCATTCCAACTGCCAGCATTTTCACAACCAACATTAACCACTGCCAACATTTTTGATACGAACATTTCTACTGCCATCATTTCTACCAACATTTCTACTGCCAATATTTTTGATACGAATATTTCTACTACCAACATTTCTACCAGCATTTCTACTGCCAACATTTTTCATACGAACATTTGTACTGCCAACATTTCTGATACGAACATTTCTACTGCCAACATTTTTTCTACCAACATTTCTGCTGCCAACATATCTATTGCCAAAATTTCTACTGCTAACATATTTGCTACCAACATTTCTACTACCAACATTTCCGCTTGCAACGTTTTTGCTGACCACAATTCAACTATCAATAGTTTTAATACTAACTTACTACCAACATTTATACTACCAACATACCTACGTTTTTACAACCATTATCATTAACAATACGCATATCCTCAGTCTCTGCCACTACTACCACTATCCCAGCTACACCACTGCACTGCCCTCACTACCACCACTACAACCACCTGAACAGACCCGGTGCTACCAATATTGTTCCCAGTACATATTGCAACTGCCAACATAGCTTCCCCAACCACTATCACCAACATCCCTTCTATAACTATTGCCACAACCACTATCACCAACACCATCCCTTCTATAACTATTGCTACAACCACTATCATCGACATCCCTTCTATAGCTATTGCTACAACCACTATCACCAACATCTCTTCTATAACTATTGCCACAACCACAATGACCAACATTTTTTTTATAACTATTGCTACAACCACTATCACCGACACCATCCCTTCTATAACTATTGCCACAACCACTATCACCAACACCATCCCTTCTATAACTATTGCTACAACCACTATCACCAACACCATCCATTCTATAACTATTGCCACAACCACAATCACCAACATTCCTTCTATAACTATTGCTATAACCACTATCGCCATCATCCCTCTATGACTTTGACCACAATCACCAACACCATCCCTTCTATAACTATCGCTACAACCACTATCACCAACACCATCTCTTCTATAACTATTGTTTCAACACTATCACCAACACCATCCCTTCTACAACTATTGCCACAACCACTATCACCAACACCATCCCTTCTATAACTATCGCCACAACCACTATCACCAACACCATCCCTTCTATAACTATCGCCACAACCACTGTCACCAACACCTTCCCTTCTATAATTATTGCTACAACCACTATCACCAACACCTTCCCTTTTATAACTATTGCTACAACCACTACCACCAACACCATCTCTTCTATAACTATTGCTACAACCACAATCACCAACACCATTCCTTCTATAACTATTGCTACAACCACTTATCACCATCATCATCCTTTCTATAACTATTGCAACAGCCACTGTCACCATCATCCCTCTGTAACTATTGTTACAACCACTATCACCATCATCCCTTCTATAACTATTGCTACAACCACTATCACTAACATCTCTTCTATAATTTTTGCTACAACCACTATCACCAACACCATCACCCCACTATAACTATTGCCACAACCGCAATCACCAACACCACCCCTCTTCCGTCTATTGGTACAACCAATTTCTTCAGGACCATCCCTTGTATATTTATTCCTACAACCACACTATCGCCAACACCATCCCTTCTGTAACTGTTGCTACAACCACTATCACCAACACCATCCCTCCTCTATTTCTACAACCACTATCACCGACATCCCTTCTATAACTATTGCAACAACCACTATCACCACCACCACCCCTTATATAACTGTTGCTACAACCACTATTCTACTTAATATAATTTCATGTCACTTGGATTGCTAACTTATTCTAATTACTTAAATGTCTTAGTTTTGTTCTTTTGTGATAAATATAATGATCTGTTTTCCCATCTCGAGTTTGCCGCAAATTTTCGTAACTTACTATTTGTTGTGTTTATATGTTGCCTCTGTTTTTCGTAAAAGTGTATCCTGTTTTCTTGTAGTTATTAATGTGTATTGTCATTTTTGCTTTTCGTGTTTTTTCTGGCATTTTTCCTCTGTGTAACTTTATGTATTCTCAGTTTGATATCCTTCATTTTCCTTGTTTTATTTTTATGTAGCATTTTTATTATCTTTGTTCTTATACTTTTTCTTTACTTTGCCGTTTGTAGCTATCATTTTTCCTTGTGTATCTTTTTCCCACTGTACTTAATTTTCTTCTTTTTATTTCTGATGTAACGATATTTCCACTATTGTTCGCTCTGTCTCATTATGTTTCAGTTTTATCCTCGTTTTTTCAGCCATCCGTGACGAAATGGAGTGGTTCATTATATTCATTTTACGCCAGCTTGTCTGTCTCTCCCCCGTTGTGTTTCTCTCTCTCTCTCTCTCTCTCTCTCTCTCTCTCTCTCTCTCTCTCTCTCTCTCGACCTGCCTGTGTGTATCTAGCAGCTTATTTGTCTTTTTTTTTTTCCGTCTGTCTATTTACATGTTTGCCTGTCGTTTTTTTCTGTCTAGCTCTCTCTATTTCTGTGTTGATCTTTGTGTGTGTGTGTGTGTGTGTGTGTGTGTGTGTGTGTGTGTGTGTGTGTGTGTGTGTGTGTGTGTTTCTGCTCGGTTAGATGTGTTTTTGTATCTTTGTCTAATATATTTTCCTACTCGTGTGTTTGTTTTTCTCTACCTATCAGTTTTTCTTTTTTCTGTATCTTTATGTCAGTCATTGTTTTATTATTCATTTTTACCAATAATATTTTTCGCCTTTGAATATAGAAAATTAAAAGCTTTCAAACAACCACCATCGACATCCACCAGCACTACAACTACCACCACCACCCACAGCCACCACAACTACCACCACCACCCACAGCCACCACAACCACCACTACCACCACAACTACCACTACCACCACAACTACCACCACCACCACCACAACTACTACCACCACCACCACCACAACTACCACCACCACCACAACTACCACTACCACAACTACCACCACCACCACCACCACAACTACCCTTCCACAGCTACTACCACCACAACTACCATACCACATCTACTACCACCACAACTACCACTACCACAACTACCACCGCCACAACTACAAGTACCACGTGTAACACCACCAAAACTAACACCACCACGACTATCATCACCACAAGTAACATCACAGCTACCAGTACCAAAACAAGAGGGGCACTCAGTGGAGCGCATCTCTCCGACAAGGGCAACGTAAATTCCAAACCACTTTTCATAATGGGTTAGGTTTTCTCATCATTGATTAGGGTTTCATAAGTAATGTTTTCCGGATCCAGAATCTGTAATACGATCTGGATCAGTCCCAAAAGTTAATCGATTGTTCCCTGGGACACGGGCTATCCACCCACCAAATTTGGTCCAAATCTCTCTTAGTTTTTGAGTAATCATGCTAACAGACAGACTAATAAACAAACAGGAGTGAAAACATAGAGAATTACCACTACCACCTACGGCAACCACCCACACCTCTAACCACCACAACATTCACACTCACTACCACTGTCACCACCAACACTACCACCCAACCAGCTACCAGAACTACCACCATTCCGTACAGATATGAGCGGCTGTCAGTGTCATTCCATGCAATAAAATCGTAAAGGGGGGAGTCCACCTGTCAGTGGATGTTTTACACCGACAAACTGAAATGCGTCACGAAAATAAGAAAAATAAAAAAATAAAAAAAGGAGAGGAAAATGAAATAACAGGAGAGTTACGGGGTGACTGTGGAAAAATTTTGTCTTATAGTTTAATTCTTTTGACTGCTAAATAAAATCGTCAGGAGTTAACCATCATAAAATGTCATGATCTGCCACCCTTGTCATCGATTTTATTTTTTAATTTTACTCCCTAGGATTGTTATGTGTGGGATTTTGGTGGTAGAAAACTTATCGAACTGTCCTCCTCCTACTGTCTCATAGTCGCGAAACTCATCATTCTATTGGATTCTTCTCTTAAATAACTTTCAGAAATGCCCAAATCCATACTTTTTTGAGAACGATGGACCTTAAAGGATTGGGGAAACTTACTGACCTCATTTTTTACTAGAGGTCTTTTCTAAGCTAAACGATATTGCCAGAAGATTGCAAAAATATGACATTATAATTGTAATGAAGGAATCAGTTCGGTCATACATTAATGCTGTTATTTAGTCTGTTGTAAATAAGACAGAGCTAGCTAAGAATTCATATCCATCAAAACCTTCAGCTGAAATAGGCAGGAAAAAAATTAAAGGGAACACCATGCACGACAGAAATTTAAAGAGGGAAAATTTTATAGGAAAGGACGAAGAATAACGTGTATTAAAAGTTCTGGGTCCAGATTCACAAAAAATTCTTACGATCACTTCCCAGTCATAACTAAGATAGGATTTTAAAGGAAGAAAATGAGGCAAATAGATCTTAGCTTATTGGTCATAAGTTTTAATAAATATGGTCGTTTGATTATTATTGTATGTCTTGTGGGTAGTGTGAGAATATTTTTAAGAATATGAATGATAATAGTAATAATGATGGTAAGTTTGATAGTTTCTCTCTCTCTCTCTCTCTCTCTCTCTCTCTCTCTCTCAGAAAGTAATGATGATAAGAATAATAATAATCCGTCATAATATTGCAGAAATAATCATTCATCATACTTTTAACAGCAGTAAATTATATATAGTAATTTCAGTGGATTTCGTAATAATGAAAAGCACATAAATAAAAACGAATAAATAAATGACGGCTCATGTTAACGTCAAATGTTATTATTATTATTTTTTTTTATCGCTATTTACATCTCGTTTGTGTCACCTCCTGCTGTCACTGATGCCAACACTCACTGCAGGGACACCACTGCCACCTTCGTCTACCAACATTATCCACCAACATTTTTTATCAGTTATTATACCATTATTAACCAACACTTTTCATCAGCATTATCTAACCAACATAACTTCTTAGTAATATTTTGTTTATATTGTACCCATTTTCTTCTAACAGTATCTACCAATAATATTTACGAACACATCTACTGTATCACCATTTTACACTATCCATCCTTCCATCGATCGATCCATCCATCCGTGTACCAGTCCACCCATTCACTTTTTCATTCATCCAGCTGTCCATTCATCCAACCATCCAATCATCCGTCCATTCATCCATCCATCCAATCATCCGTCCAATCATCCATCCATCCAATCATCCATCCAATCATCCATCCATCCAATCATCCAACCATCCAATCATCTCTCATTACACCAATCCACCACTTTTAATTCATCCAGTTACCATCCACCCAGTGTTTATTCATTCCTCCATCTATCATATACAAGTCCACACCTCATCCAGCCACTCACCCACCCCACCAAATCCACCCATCCATCTTCCACCCAGTCGCCAACTTTCCACTAATTGCTCTATGGTACTGTCTCCACCACAAACTTGTACGAGTGGAAAAGAAAAAGTGGAGCAGGACAAGTTTTTAAGCGGAAAGGGGCTTGGAATAACGAGATATTTTTTTCCTTTAGTTTGCCCTGCTTTTTTCCCCAGTTCTAATTTTTTCTTCTAATTTTTTCCTTGTATCTTTTCTACTTCATTTTGCTCCCCCCCCCCCTCCCCGTCTGCATCTCCCTTTCCTTCATTGTCTCCCTTCCTTTCTTCCTTCTGTTTTCTATCCTCTATTCTTTGGTTCCCTCCTTTCTTTATTCCTTCCTTCATTCCTTTATTCACTTCTTCCACACATCCATCTTTCCCTCATTCTGCATTCCTTTTGTTCATGTCTTTTTCCTCATTTCTTTCTCTCACCTCTCTTTAGCTTCTTAATGTCTCCTTTCAACTTCCTCCTCCCATATTTTCCTCATGCCGGGATCTCTCTCTCTCTCTCTCTCTCCCTCTCTCGTTTCCCGCCCATTTCATCCGTCCATTTTCCGCATTTAATAGGCAGATTCGTCCGTGCACTTCAAATCGTCATGGCCCCATAAAAGTCACGCTTCTCGCTTGTTTGAACAGCATCAAGTATTTGTTTTCCCTTCGTTGTAGCGAATTTTACACAGTGACGTTATAACAAGAGGCTTCTTACGTAAACAACCTCGATATAAAGACAAATATTGGCGGAGCGTTTGATTCGGCGGGCGGGCGGGAGCGGGTGTGTGGGCGTATTTTTTGGCACGCCCTTAACTTTAGCAAAATTCAAACTACCCCTCCTCCACTCCCACTTTCGCGTAATTTAAGCCTCCCTCCCAGCAGATCGGAAAAGAGTCGAAATTGCCAGACGAGTCTCCTGCGCAAATGACCGTAAAAGGGAAAAACGCGAAATTTATGACCGCCTCTTCCTTATTTGTCTCCGGCTATTGTGAAGGTGAATTTAGCGAGCTTAATGTTCGTGTCCCTTTAACAGCGCGTCATAAATCCACGTCAAGTTTAGATCATTTTTTTTGTCCTTTCTTTTCTGTCTTGAATTTTGTGTCTGGTTCTTGCGTTTGGAATGTGTTAGCGAGGGAGTTTTATGACGAGAGAGAGAGAGAGACAGAGAGCAGGGACTAATTGTCGAGAAAGCGAAAGTAATGGAAAAACCGATTACGATAATGGATGACCTAGAGAGGAGAGAGAGAGAGAGAGAGAGAGAGAGAGAGAGAGAGAGAGAGAGAGAGAGCAGGGAGTAATTGCCGAGAAAGCAAAAATAATGGAAAAACCGATTACGATAATGGATGACCTAGAGAGAGAGAGAGAGAGAGAGAGTAATATATCCCAGCAGGAGGAAAAAGTGGAGGAAGGAGTTAAGGAAAGGAGACATTAAGAAGCTAAAGGAGAGTGACAGAGACGGAAAGGAAAAAAATTTGAAGGATGTGTGAATGTCAGAGAGAGAGAATGTCTGAAAAGGAGAACGAGGATAATGAAAAAAAAAAAAATGCGGGATAATGGATAAATGGGAGGCAGCGCTACATCAAGTGATTGGATGGTAATAAAATACAACGTAAGCCCTTGAGCTGATGAATCCTTTGAATCCGGATGTCGCCCATTATTTTTATTTTTTATTACTCCCAGACAGTTTTTTATTTTACTTAGGGACTCGTATTAAAGGGGTTTATTTAGGCTGTGCTTAACCCCTTCATGTCGAACAAGTAAGCTACTGAAATTACTAGAGGGATGCGGGACCATAGCCGCAATATAGGGCGTCGCTGAAGTCTACGGGAATGAATCACCTTGTTACCGAGAAACATTAATGTGTGACTGACTGAGGGGCCGCTCCAAGAAAACACTCCTAGGCTAAGAGAAATTGTGTGGAGTTAGCAAGAATAGAAAAGGAAATACGAGGCGTTAAGAAGTTTTGAGCATGGAAGGATGTTGAGGGAACTCAGAAGGAAAGAAAGGAGTGGAGAGGGAGAGAGGAAATAAGAAATGGAAGAGAAAGGAAAGGGAAAAAAAGAGTGAAGAAAGGAAAAAGGGAAAAAAGTGAAGAAAGGAAGGATGAGGGATGGAATTAAACAGTGAATGGAGGAGGGGAAAAGGAATGAGGAAGAAAGGGAAGAAGATGAGAAATCGAGAAGGAAAAAGAGGAAGAAACGCAGAATGAAAGAAATAAGACGGAAGAAAGAAAAGATTGGAGACGGAAAGAAAGGAAGGAAAGAGGAAGAAGGGAAGCAAACAAGGAATAGAGAACCAGGCGGAAGTAAGAATGGATAAGGAAATAAATGGGGCAGAAAATGGAGAAGGAAGGAAGGAAGGAGGGAAGGAGAAAGTTGAAAGTATAGACGAGGAAAGAAAGGAAAAAAACGAATGGAAACAAGGCGAGGAAAAATGAAAGGGAGAAAATGAAGAAAGAAGTATGGAAGAGAGAGAGAGAGAGAGAGAGAGAGAGAGAAGAAGGAATGGAGAAGAAAATTGGAAGAAGAAATGGAGCTCTGAGACGTAAGAGAAAAGATCAGAGGAGAAAGAATGGAGAAAATTTTTACGAAGTTGCAGGGATGAAAGGGAAAGTTAATGGGTTTGAGGAGGTGGAGAAGAGAAGATGGATGGGTAGAGAGAGAGAGAGGGAGAGAGAGAGAGAGAGAGAGAGAGAGAGAGAGAGAGAGAGAGAGAGTTGGTGAAGTGTCTGACTTATATTGATGAAAAACTGTTGGAGAAAAGATTGGAGAGATGGAAGAAACATTAGTGAAAGGAGAGACTGGAGGAAAGATTGATTATGGGATCGGGGAGGGAGGGAGAGAGAGAGAGAGAGAGGAAATAGCCTTAAGAATTCTCTCTCTCTCTCTCTCTCTCTCTCTCTCTCTCTCTCTCTCTCTCTCTCTCTATTACCGTCCACTCCAATATCCATGGGAGCCTTCCTGCTTTTCTATCATTGTCTTTAGCTGATAGAATAGTTTTATTTGTTATGGCCTTCCCTATACCGAACAGCCTCGAAAGGACCAACTAATCTTTCACCTTCTTTTGCTTTCCTTTGTACTCCTTTGTGTTTTTGTTCGTCTTTTTCTCCCTTCTACCCTCCTTCCCACCCGTCCCTCCTTCCCTTCCTTCTGCCCCTCCTTCCCTTCCTTCTTCCCCTCCCTCCCTCCCTCCTTCCCTGTGCTCTGAACAAAGGGAGAGAAAGAGTGATGGATGATTTATTGCCATGTGTGTGTGTGTGTCTCCCTAAGTGAATAACTCATGGAGGGAGAGATGGAGGGAAGGGAGAGAGAGAGATTAGGGCAAGGGAGAGATGCAAGAATAGAGACAGAGCTGGAGGAAAAGGAGGAAGGTAGAGATGGAGAGAAGAGAGGGATATAGTGAGGGAGAAATAAAAGGAAAAGTGAAAGGGATGGAAAAAAGAGGGAAGTAGGCTGAGTGAAAACAGAAAAGGAGGAATATTTGTGAAGAGGGAAGGAGAAAGATATGGATTTAAGGATTGGAGGGAGGAATGTAAGGAAGAGAGTTGTGGAGGAGAGAGGTGGAGAAAAAGGAGAGAGAAACCGTGGAATTGAGGGAGGGGAGTGATGGAGGGACGGGAAGGATGGGAGGGAGAGATAGACGGAAGAGAGATAGAGGAAGAGGAGAGAGAAAAGGAAGGAACGATGGAGATGCATGGAGGATGGATGAGAGAAAGGGAAGGAAGAAATGGAGGCAAGGGAGAGATGGAGGCAAGGGAGAGATGGAGGGAAGATAGAGATAAATGGGAGAGAGGGAGGGAAAGGAGCGATGGAGGGAGGGGAGGGAGGGAGACATATATCAACATCACACACCATCAACCAACATTACCTCCATCTGTCAATATTGCACACCATCTACCAACATTACCATCATCTTACAACATCTGCCAGTAATACCACCATCTACCAATAGTACGTATCTTCTACCAAGAGTACGTACCACCTACCAACATTGCCACTATCGGTTGACATTTTCACCACCAACCAACATTACGTCCCATCTACCAACATTATCACTATAATACACGCCGAACAAAAACTAATAAATACAAGAAGCCCTGCCAAGGCACAGCGAACCCGTCCCCGGCAGTCATTTTGGTGCTGATGTATAAACACAACAAGAAATGTAGTCAAAGATGTCACATATCAGATTTGGAGTAATCGGGTGAAAATTGACGATTTTATGCCCATTTGAAATTTTAGGACCGACCCACCTGACATCGACCCTAACACAACCAACTGGGGGGTGACCCTCCTGATGTAATGAGGCATGGTATAGGATGCAGATTTGATAGATGCACTTTCAGGTTTGGGTTTCATGTCGATATGACGAATTTGAAAGGTGTTATGGCAAAAAAAAAAAAAATGTACTCATTTCTTTTAACATTTTTTGGGTCTACGGCCTGGGCCTTTGTCCAACTTAAATAGGTGATAAGAAGGTCATAGCCTATCATCCCTGTCATTTTAGTCAAAATTGCACCAGAAGTTTTCGTATGAAGTTAAGACAGACAGACAAACAGACAGACAAAGACAAACCGAGTGAAAACAATACCCGTCCCTGAGCCCCTCCTGAGCGGGGACGGGTAAAAGTAACATGAACCACTGAAGGGTATACACTTTTTTATGTGTCCTCCTCCTTACATAGGTACCAAATAAATAAATTTGAAACAGGTGCAACTCCACATTTCTCCTATTCATTGGTTCGAAATTTTGATCTGGAATCTAACGTCCTCTTCACCCAACATATATATATTCTATCGCAAATTGGATTACAGTATAGAGAAGGATAGAAATTGGACGAACACAGTTGATAGGGATAGACATTGGTCGAACTCAGTTGATAGGAAGGGATAGAAATTGGACGAAAATGATAGGAAGGGATAGAATTTGGACGAAATTGATGGGAGATAGAAATTGAACAAATGCAAGTTACAGGAATGGATGGAAATCGGACGACCTCAATTGACAGGAACTGAAATTGGTCGAACTCAGTTGATAGGAAGGGATAGAAATTGGACGAAATTGATAGAATGGTATAGAAATGGGACGAAATTGATAAAAGGAGATAGAAACTGGACGACCTCAAGCGGCAGGACGAACTCAAGTGGCAGTGTTCTGAGCAAGCCATTTCTCACCTTCAGCAAAATGTAGGCGACGCTGGGAAATGGAGAGTGGCCAGAACGAAACTCACTAAATCACGATGTTGGTCTTAAGATTTTGGTCTCCTATCGTGCACGGTTGGGTCATTTCTTGCAACAAAGTGTGGGTCGTCAGGTGTCTCTGCAGCAACTGATTCTGCAACATTTCTCTTCTTTCGTAATTTATTGATACAGTATTTTATTTATGTATTTATTCATTATATCTGTTTATGTATATTTTTTTTGCCCCTACCCTTCATATGTGATTTATTGCGCACATTACACTCCATTATTCTCTTGTCTGTTGGTGATCCAGACTGTGACGATGCTAAAGCGATGTGTAGAATGACTATGAGAATGTTTAGGTGTGATATGCAAAATGAGTCGCTAAGTAAGAGGTGTTCAGAAGTCTCCGATGTCACTTAGGATTGGGGCCCTTTGATTCCAGCCTTTTTGTAAACGGGCAGAAAGGCGAAAAGTCCCCAGCCATACATACCACGACTACAGAGAGAGAGAGAGGGAGGGAGGGAGGGAGAGAGAGTCGAATCAGGGATCAGTCGCGTACCCATTTTCAGGTCAGTAATAGAGAGTAATTTGTACTGGGGGCACCTCCCTGCAACTTGTGACCTCCCTGTTACTTGTGACCTCCCTGCAACTCGTGACCTTCCTGCAACCTCTGACCTTCCTGCTACTTGTGACCTCCCTGCAACCTCTGACCTCCCTACTACTTGTGACCTCCCAGCTACTTGTGACCTCCCAGCTACTTGTGACCTCACTGCAACTTGTGACCTCCCAGCTTTCTTTTCTGCTTTTGATTCCAGACAGTGAGATTTTTTGTGATCCTGCCACAATGGAGAGTGCTTAATGTTGAGCGTACTTCCATGGAGAGAGCTTAATGTTGAGCTTTATTCCATGGAGAGAGCTTAATGTTGAGCTTAATTCCATGGGGAGAGCTTAATGTTGAGCTTAATTCCTTGGAGAGAGCTTAATGTTGAGCTTAATTCCATGGAGAGAGCTTAAATGTTGAGCTTTATTTCTTGGAGAGAGCTTAATGTTGAGCTTAATTCCATGGGGAGAGCTAAATGTTGAGCTTAATTCCTTGGAGAGAGCTTAATGTTGAGCTTAATTCCTTGGAGAGAGCTTAATGTTGAGCTTAATTCCATGGAGAGAGCTAAATGTTGAGCTTAATTCCATGGAGAGAGCTTAAATGTTGAGCTTTATTTCATGGAGAGAGCTTAATGTTGAGCTTAATTCCATGGGGAGAGCTAAATGTTGAGCTTAATTCCATGGGGAGAGCTAAATGTTGAGCTTAATTCCTTGGAGAGAGCTTAATGTTGAGCTTCATTCCACGGGTAGGAGTGTAAATACCGTAAATATGGTATCGGTACTAAATACTGGCCAAATTCCCACATTCATTTACAATTTTACGTAGTCATTTCTAGCTAGCATTTACGTACGTTGTTTATTTTTCATTTATTTTAACTTAGAGATTTTTGTCCTTTTTGCGATTTGTTTTTCGTATTTCAGTTGGCAGAATAAGACAGTACGACGGCTCTATATCCCTTTCCATGGCACTGCTTCGTGACTAGCATCGTCATAGCACAACATTTATGATTGATGGCAAGTCGACACGTAGTTAAAAAGAACAGAATATAGATTTGTTGAGTTCATTTGTGTGAGATACTATACAAGCCTATTTTAACTTAGCCCTTATTATTTTTACCCCTTATTAGCTCATTTCACATAGCTGGATAGATTTACATTCCGTAGCACTTCTTTGTGACTAGCACCTTATTCTAGTGTTACTGTCTCGTTACAACCCAGCATTCAAGAGGGAGGGGTGGCAGTTTTAGACCAAGTCAGAGTATAAAGAGTATACGAAACCTGACTCTTAACTTTTTCGCTGAGTAAAGGGGAATTATTTTTTCTCTGAGTAAAGGGGAATTATTTTTTCTCTCAGTAAAGGGGAATTATTTTTTCTCTTAGTAAAGGGGAATTATTTTTTCCCTCTGTAAAGGGGAATTATTTTTTCTCTCTGTAAAGGGGAATTATTTTTTTTCTCTGTAAAGGGGAATTATTTTTTCTCTCAGTAAAGGGGAGTTATTTTTTAAGACCCCAGTGAAATAATTCCAAGGACTTTATTTCTTTGGTGAACATGTAGTCTTAGGTGAATCTTCGTCATCCCAGGTAACATTAACACTACCATTCCATTGCCCCAGGATCCTTTACAGCCCTGTCTACCACCATTACCACTAGCATCTACCACCATCACCCAACAGTATAGCCTTCCACCATCATCCGCCTGCATTACCACCATCATCTACCACCATTACGTTACAACCATCGCCATCTACCACCACCTCCCCCTTCACCACCACCTCCCATCACCACCTGCCACCTATCACCATCACTACCTACCACCACCACCACCACCCATCACCACCTACCACCACCACCACCCATCACCACCTATCACCACCACCACCCATCACCACCCACCACCACCACCCATCACCACCTAGAGCACCACCACCACTCATCACCACCTACCACCACAACCCATCACCACCTACCACACCACCACCACCCATCACCACCTACCACACCACCACCACCCATCACCACCTACCACACCACCACCACCCATCACCACCTACCACACCACCACCCATCACCCACCACCACCACCACCACCTACCACACCACCCATCACCACCTATCACCACCTGCTACCACCATTTATTACCATCTACTGCCACTATCACGAGCTACCACCATCATCCTAATCCTTCTCCTCTCGTAACCGGAGTGAACAACAATCACAACAATTGAGCTAAATCCGTAAACAGTCTTCCTCATAATAGTTACCTCTCTCTCTCTCTCTCTCTCTCTCTCTCTCTCTCTCTCTCTCTCTCTCTCTCTCTCTCTCTCTCTCTCGATATATGTAGATAGATAGATAGATAGATTGGTAGGTATCTGTTTACGTAATAAAGGTGGTCTGTCTCCCTATCTGCTGTACTATATTGTAATCCATACCAATTAGTTTTGTGCATTTTCGCTGTCTGTCCATCTGTCTCTATAATCCATCAAGATGTCGGTCTGTCTCTCTCTAATAGCGTGCGTCAGCCATCTATCTCATCGTTAACTACCAGCCCTCCAGTGTGTGTGTGTGTGTGTGTGTGTGTGTGTGTGTGTGTGTGTGTGTGTGTGTGTGTGTGTGTGTGTGTCAAGGAGCGCCCTAGGGTTTGACTGAATGGCCGCCCCAGATCCCGTAATGACCTCTGCCTCCCAACACACACAAAGCACAACCTTCTCTCCAAGCCTCTCATCCACCTCTCCTAGCCTTTCATCCACCTCTCCTAGCCTCTCATCCACCTCTCCTAGCCTCTCATCCACCTCCACCTTGTCTCTCCACGTCAGTCTCTTAAGTTTAGCCACGTCTGTCAAGGTCGCTGCCTGCGTTTGCCAAGGTCTGTGTCCAAATTAAGCAAGGTCTGTCCAAGGGTATGTCAGAGCAATGCCAGGGCCTGTCTAAGTTTGTCTCTTGGTCTCTTCGTAGTTTTGTCTCTTCTATTCTCGTTCACCATCTCCCTCACGCCCATCCATGACTATCTCGAGTCTAGCCAGGTCTATTTCTGGTCTCCCTGGGGTTGTCAGTCTGTTTCTACGTTTTAATAAGGCTTCTGATCAAGCTAAGTCTCTCTAAATCTGTCCAAGTCTATCCTTGAGTGTGGGTGGGTGTGTGTGTGGGTGTGGGTGTGGGTGTGTGTGTTTCCAAGTCCGTGCAGTGTTGTTCAGGTCCCATTTCAGAATTTTATCATCTATTCCAGTTCTTTCTATTTTTGTCGTAGTCTGCCTCTATGTTGAAATCTGACTCCGCACGTTTTTCTTAACCCCTTGAAAAATTTGACGTAATTAGTACTATTATTACGATCTGTAGACATTTGTTGATTCTGAATGAGCTTGTTTTAGTGATGGTTAAGTAGTCTTCTTTATCCCCTTCACAGCATGACTCCTCTCTCTCTCTCTCTCTCTCTCT
The DNA here is from genome assembly GCF_032717465.1 of Coenobita brevimanus. NCBI lineage: Eukaryota > Metazoa > Arthropoda > Malacostraca > Decapoda > Coenobitidae > Coenobita > Coenobita brevimanus. The sequence continues at coordinate 25,441,526 of NC_137020.1, forward strand.
CTCTCTCTCTCTCTCTCTCTCCTCGTCTGTGTGTGTGTGTGTGTGTTTGGTTTATGCTTTATCGCCTCATTGGCTACACCACAACCCTAAAAGCTGCAAAAATGACCCTTAATTACAAAACTGCCGAAATTAATATAATGAAAAATGAAAACTAACATTCCTAGTATGTATGTTTTTTTTTTCAGAATCACCGTGAAACCTTTCTTTAATTATTAAATCGGTCATAGGATCACTACTATTCGGAGCGTTGAAATTTCGTATACATTTTGAAGGTATTGTTTATTTATTTATTTATTTATTTTTTTGTGGCAAGAAGGCAAATGCAATGGTTTCCGGAGATTATTTTGACTTGAAGCACATTCCAAAGAGTTGTTAGCTGCTTTTTTCTTTTCTTTCTTTATTCTTTTTTTCTTTTTGACTTGGTTGATATCTCCTACCGTTTTTGTGTGACGCCCCGCACTGTTCTTATTACAGACAGACAGACATGAAGACGCGAACTTAAAATTGCAGAATTATGTACACACACACACACACACACACACACACACACACACACACACACACACACACACACACACCTTTTTTTCTAGGTTTATGATGGGGCCGTAATAGGACTGTGCGGGTCTAATGTGTGGTTTATAGGGGGGCTGTGCCGGATGGGGGGGGGGGGGTTCCGGATTATGGAGGTGATGAAAAGAGGGAGGGTGTGGGGGGTAGAGGGAAGGATGAAAGTCGGGAATGGTCGATGGTAGAAGTGACGTAAATGAAAGTTGTAATACGCATTAATAATAATAATAATAATAATAATAATAATAGTAATAATAATGATGATGATGATAATTCATCCATTCATAATAGTAATAATGGTAACTGATTGATGATGATGATGATTATGATTGTGATGATACTACTGCTACTACTACCACTACTACTACTACTGCAACCACTACTGCTACTACAAATAATAATAATAATAATAATAAATAGTTATTACTATTATTATTATTGTTATTATTATTATTATTATTATTATTATTATTATTATTATTAAAGTTTAAGTGTGGATAGTTATGCCCATGAGGTGAAGTCAGGATTCTGTGGACATTGAATAGTGAGTGAATGAGTATGTGACCTACTTAGGAAAACAGTGTTGATAGGTCTCCTTCTGTCAGGATTCTCTCTCTCTCTCTCTCTCTCTCTCTCTCTCTCTCTCTCTCTCTCTCTCTCTCTCTCTCTGGATCCTACTTCACCCCATGCTTGAGTTGGAAAAAGGTGTAGGGATGACGATGATGATGATGATGATGAGGAGGAGGAGGAGGAGGAGCAGGAGGCTGTTCATGACAGTAATAGTGATGATAATGATTCTGATGATAATTAGAATTAGCCTAAGAATACTGATAAGAATAATTCATAATAATAGTATTAGTAGTGGTGATAGTAGTAGTAGTAGTAGTAGTAGTAGTAGTACTACTACTACTACTACTACTACTAATAATAATAATAATAATAATAATGATAGCAAAAACAATAATAATAATAATGACTAATAATAATAATAATAATAATAATAATACCCTTTGTTGTCAATAATAATAATAAGTGTTTATTCTGATAGTATACTGCATTAATTAATATATTACGAGCTATGATAAATAATATTAATGAGCCATTCTGTTCATACCAGGAAAATTAATCACGCCTAACCATTGGCCAGGGTGTGAAAGAGCGTGATTAGGGACTTGTCATTGAGAGAGAGAGAGAGAGAGAGAGAGAGAGAGAGAGAGAGAGAGAGAGAGAGAGAGAGAGAGACTGACTGACTGACTGACTGACTGACTGACCGACCCCCCACCCACAAAAAAAAAAAAAGCTAGTAACATACGCAAAAATGGTAAACTCCTTCTGTTAACCAGTAGTATAGAGAGAGAGAGAGAGAGAGAGAGAGAGAGAGAGTTAGGTATAGAGGGAGAACTAATAGATTGAGTGATAGATCTGCGAGATGGAAGAAAGATATAAAACGGATAGACTGAGACAGACTGTAGAGAAAATGAGAAAATGATAGAGAGGGGTGGGTGGGGAGAGCCAAAGTAAGAATGACGTATGATAATTTTTTCTCTCTCTCTCTACTTTCCTTCCTTCCTTTCTTCCGTCCTTCCTTCCTTCCTTCCTTCGTCTCTCCATCACTGTCAAGGACCACAAGAGACCCCTGGAGGGATTCAGAGGAGGCCACAGACAACACCCCCTCCCTACTAATTGATGGGGGGAGGGGAGGAGGGAGGGAAGATGGAGGGAAGGAGGGGGAGGGGAGAAAAAGGTGGGAGGGAGAAAGAGAACAACAGATAAAGGACATGTGATGAGAAGGAGCGAGAGTGAGAAGACCAAGGAAGGAGAGATAAAGAAGGAATACAGGCTTTAGGAGGGAGAAGGAAATGGGATGATGGAGAAGAGAGAGGAAGGGGGAGAGAGAAGGGAGGGAGGGAGGGAAGGTGGGAGGGAGGTGCTCAGAGGAGGCCACAGACAAGATCCCCTCCCTATTAATTAATGGAGGGAGGGAAGGAAAGGAGGAGGAGAGGAAGGGAAAGTGGAGTGAAGGAGGAAGGAAGATGTAGAAGAGAAAGAGGAAGAAAATATATGAAGTAAGAAAGAAGGGAAAGGGAAGTGGGAGGGAAGGAGAGGAGAGATGGAGAGAGGATGAGAAAAGAGAGGAATGGAGGGAGAGAGGAAAAGATGGGAGTGAAGGAGAGAAGGGCTAGGAAGGAAGAAGTGGGAAAGGAGGGGGGAGCGAGGAGGGAAAAGTGGGAAGAAGAAAGGCATGCAAGAGAAATGGAGAGAAGGAAGGTGGGTGCGAAGAAGAGAAGGTGAGAGGAAAGGAGAGATGAAGGGAGCAGGGATGGAGGGAAGGAGAGAAGGGAGGCAGTTGGGGCTTGAAGGAGTCGGAGGAGGCCAGAGACAACACCCACTTCCTATTAATTGATGGAGAAAGAGAGAGAGAGAGAGAGAGAGAGAGAGAGAAACTAGCTAGATAGTGTGATATTGAGTGATTGATTAAGATGGGGTGAATAAGGCAGGGTGTTTGGACCATTACATTCGTCGCAATCACCCTCTGGTAATTGTGTGCTACTGTAGGGGGTATTGATGGCCTCCCTACCGCCCTATTATCACTCCCCCCCTTCCTCCCTCCTTGATTCTTCTCACCTCCCTTCGTCCTTCTTTTCTTCTTCCTCCTTCGTCTTTGTCTTTCATTTCGTCTTCCGTCTTTCATGTCTTTCTCCCTTATCATTTTCTCCAGTATTCTCACCTTTCCCCCTCCTCCTCCCCCGCCCTTTCCGTTCCTCTCCCCCTTCGTTCCCTCTCCTCCTCCTCCTCCTCCCCTCCTCTTCCCTTCTCTCCTTCTGTCTTTACTCATCTTTCCACTCCGTCCTCCCTTATCCCTTATCCTTTCCTCTTCAACTACCACTCCCTCGAATTTTCGTCCCCCATCCCTACTTCCTTCTTCCCCCACCCTACTCCCTTGCTCCATCCTCCTCCACCCCTCTCCTCTTTCATTTCCTCTGTATCCACGTCCTACCCCTACCCTTTCCCCTTACTTTTTCCTCTTCGCCTCCCCCTCCTTTCTACTCTTCTGTATCAACTTCCCCTCTCCTCTTCCACACCTACTTCGCTGTCTCCCTTTCTGCCTGCATTTCATCTTCCTGCTTTCCTTCGTTTCTTTTGTAGTACCCGCTTCCTCACTTCCTCACATCTCACCATGCCTTATCTCTACTTTCCCTTCCTTTCCCTTCTTCACCTTCCTTCCATCCATCCATCCTCCTTCCCCAACCCCTCTTTTCGCCCACACTTTCCCTATCTCCTGTCTCCGCATCTTCCTCGTTGTCCTTTCATCCTGTCTTCCACCTTCCTTCCATCGTCAGTCCTACCTCTTCACCTTCCCTTCATCCTTCTTCCCCCATCCCTCTTTTCGTCCACACTTTCCGTCCCCTGTCCTCGCATCTTCCATGTTCTCCCGTCTTCCTTTCTTCCGCCTTCCTTCCATCGTACATCCTACCCCCTTCTTCCTCACTTTTTCCCTCCTCCTTTCCTCCCTCATAAGCCTTACTTACACCTCGTCCTACCTGTCGTTTACCTTTTCACCCACTTCCTCTTCCCCTTGGCTACCTTTCCTTGCTGTCACCCCTCTCCTCTTTCCATTTCTTACCTTACCTCCCTCTCCCACCTGTCTTCTCCCCCCTCCCCCTTTACCATCTCTCTCACTCCCACTCCACGCTAACATTTTCACCCTATCTCCTCCTCCTCCCCCTCCCTCTCCCCTCGTCCCTAATCCCCCCTCCCACGGCCACTGTTTTATTGGCAGGTGTTACAAATGGCACTGGGTTGTTATTGATGATGCGTTATATTATTCTTTACTATACCATTGTTATTAACTCTTTTGACAATTACAGGTGTCCGTGGTGATATTTGTGCACGTGTGTGTATGTGTATACGTACGTGTGTATGTATGGATGGATGGATATATGGATATGTATGTAAGTTAGCAGTTAGTGTCTGTGTTGGTATATATGTATGTTTTATGTACCGGGTATTTATGTATGTATGGGTGTATTAGTTACGTGCATACCAGCTCGTGTTTGTGTATGGATGCATGGATGGGTGGTTGGTTAGATGGGTACACCGATGGCAAGTAGTCTCACTCAAATCATGTACCCACTTTGTCGTCCATACTCACCGTCCATACTGAATACATTACTTCCCTGTTCATCCCATTCCTTCCCATCCCTCTCCAGCCCCAACAGATCCTGCCCCATCCCAATCCAGCTCCACCACATCCCACTCCATCCCAATCCAGCCTCACCAAACCCTACCCCATCCCAATCCAGCCCAGCCAGCACCTACTCTATCCCAATCCAGTTCCATCCCAATCCTGCCCCACCAAATCCTATCCCATCTCAATCCAGCCCAACGAAATCCAGCCGCATCCCACCCAATACCATCCAGTCCCTTCCAATCCCACTAGACTAATATCATCTGACGAAGCATTTTGCCCACTTATTGTCAGATTTCACTCAGGGTCGTGTGCTAAGTGCCTTTGGAATTTCCGTAACACATCTACCTTAGTGATTTATTCTGCACGTTACACCGTAGTACCATCCATGTCTTTGTTGCCCACTCCCCAAGTAAGCACTTCCTCATGCACGTGTTCTTATCCTGTCCCAATCCATTTCAATCCCACCCTATTTTGATTATACCCACCCCACTACACCACACCACACCACCCCTCCGCATCCCACCCCTCCCCACTCCATCCCAACCCAACTCAACCCATCCCATCCCATCGCATCCCACCCGATCCCAATCTTCCTCCTTTAACCAGCAGTTGTAGCCACATAAATCCCTTGAACTTTAGCACCGCCAGGCAGTGATAAATGGCGATAAAAAATGGTAATAAGTGAAAAAGAGAGAGGAGTGCTAGAAATAAAGGTGAGATTAGTTATGGTGAAAATATGGGTGAGCGAAATTGGCTGATAATTCAAGGGGCTGGACTCGTGACTTTAAATAATGCTCGATAATTTAGCCTGAGGGGAGAGGTGAGGGGAAGAAGGGTGAGGGGAGAGGGGAAGGGAAGAAGGGTGAGGGGAGGAAGGGTGAGGGGACAGGGGAAGGGAAGAAAGGTGAGGTGAAGAAGGGTGAGGGGAGAGGTTGAGGGGAAGGGTGAGGGGAGAAGGGACGATGGGTAGGGAGGAAAAGAGAGGGCGAGAGGTTGGGGAGAGGGGAGCGGAGAGAGAGGGGCGGGGAGGGGAGGGGAGAAGAGAGGGAGGGATAGGAGAATAGAGAGGGGGAGGGGTTGAGGAGAGGGGAGTGAAGAGAGATAGAGAGAGAGAGAGGTTGTAATGGGGAGAGAGGGAGGGGTAGGGAAGAGAAGAGAGCGAGGGGGTAAGGGAAGGGTGGAATTGAGTGTATAAAGGAATACTGAGGAAAGCAAACACCAGCAAACATTAATTAATTCGAGACTTAGTTATAGGGGAGGTTATATCATCATCATCATCATCATCATCATCATCCGGACCTCCTTTCCCACCCAAGGGTAGGGTTATATCAAATTTACGTAATAATAAGACAAGGATAACAAAGCAGGAAGGGCCCCCCCTCCCACCAGTCATGCTAACAAGGTACGATAGATAAAAGCAGGGATTATTTTGCTTCAAAATAGATAAATAAATAAACACATGGAAATTTTATAGTAAAGGTAAATGATAAATATATACAACACCATCTTATATACTGTAAGGGAAGTAAAGTCAAAATTAAGTACATAAGATATTGTTCTATGGTTGTGGTCTTTATTCTTTGTAAGTGGTGTGGTTGTGGTCTTCCTTCTCTATAAGTTGTTTGGTTGTGGTCTTTATTCTCTGTAAGTTGTGTGGTTGTGGTCTTTATTCTTTGTAAGTTGTGTGGTTGTGGTCTTTATTCTTTGTAAGTTGTGTGGTTGTGGTCTTTATTCTTTGTAAGTTGTGGTTGTGGTCTTTATCCTTTGTAAGTTGTGTGGTTGTGGTCTTCCTTCTCTATAAGTTGTGTGGTTGTGGTCTTCATTCTTTGTAAGTGGTGTGGTTGTGATCCTTTTTCTCTGTAAGTTGTGTGGTTGTGGTCTTTATTCTTTGTAAGTGGTGTGGTTGTGGTCTTTATTCTTTGTATCGTAAGCAATATAGGTTTGGAACGCTTTCAGATGTGACCCTGTTAAGTAGAGGATTAAAAGCCACTTACGTATTTAAGTGATTTATAAATAATGGTGCTTATTACAGTGTACTAGATTGTGTGAGAAATGAGGGGAAAGAAGGGAAGGAACGATGAGGGTAGAAGGGAAAGGGGAGAACTGTGTGTGTGTGTGTGTGTGTGTGTGAGAGAGAGAGAGAGAGAGAGGGGTGGGGGGGATGTTGGAGAGAGGGGGACTGGAAGTACAAGAGGAGGGATGTAAGGGGATAAATGTAGAGGGGGAAAAGGGAGGGGAAAGAGAGAGAAGTGGGAGAGAGGGACGGTATAGGATTAAAGGATAAAAGGGAGGAGGGGAGGAATATGGAAAAAGTGACGGAGAGGTGACAGGGAGAGGAGAGGTGGATGATTTAAGGAAAAGGGAGATAGGAAGATAAAAGGGATGGGAGGGGAAAGAGGAGTAGGATTAATGCAAGTGAGGGGGACGAATCCAGGAGCAGCTAGGGAGGGGAAATGATGAATGGAGGAGGTGGATGTGGAGGAAGAGGGAAGTAAAGGAAACGAGAGAGAGAGAGAGAGAGAGAGAGAGAGAGAATGGGGAAGGGTGGAGAGGAAGCGGAAGAGAGGGAAGTGGGGATTGGGGAAGAGGGGAAAGCTTGGATTAAAAAGGGGGTGGCGTGAGTTAAGGAGGTAAATTAATATAACTTTGGAGGGAGAGGAAGTTGGGGAGGAATGAGAGGGGAAGGGAGAAATGGGGAGATGGTAAAGGAGATAATAGGGCGAAGGGTGAAGGTAGAGGAGGAATGGAAAGGGGAGCGGGAGAGGGAGGATGAGGAGGTAAATGAGGTGCTGGAGGGGGAGATGGACGAAGAGGAGGGAGAGGAGGAGGAGGAGGTTATGGGTGAGGAAGGGTAGGAAAAGGAAGGGGGAGATGGATGATACAAAAGCAAGAAGTTTCCCCCACCCATTAGTCCCTTCAGCCAAAACTGACGGGAAAAAGTGAGAAAGACCACTATGCATCGTAGAAAAATGGTCATGGAAATTTCACGTAAAAGTATGATTGGAAATTATACACTCATTCAGTCTGTAATAAGAATGAATATTAAACGTCTGACAGTATTAATTGTTGCTGTAGCGTGTGATCTGGATAAGAGAAAAAAAAGTATTAACCTTTTTTACATAATTATTCTACTGTGAACGTATTTAACTTGGGATTAGAAGCTGGACAGGCCACTTAACCTAGAATTATTGAACGTTATTACTGTATCGTTTTGTTCACTATATTTTGCAAGTCAATTGAGGAAATATGCTTTACTGCTTTGACTGGAACGTTTACCACTAATGTCATAGTTCATTCCTTAAGTGCAAATCGACGGACATATTGCGAAGTAGTTATTAACAGCCACAGTGTCACGTCTATTGAAACTTGTCACTGTGGATCAGGTAACTTTCATTCTTTACACCTTGACAATTAACCAGCTCTTCCAAACGTTCCTGGTATGGTTTGTTCCTCAGTTTAAGTATCATTCTTGTTCCCTCCTGTGTACTCTCTATATTCTGTGTACTCCCTGTATTATTTCAATTTTGCAATACAATGGGGTAAAGAGTAGGTGAAAATGTGCTAAGGGAGGGAAAATTAGGGGAAAGTGAGGAATGAGAAGGAAGTGGAAGGAGGGAAGGGGATACAGGGGGAGGAGGAAGAGGGGATGAGGGGAGTGAAACGGGAGGATGAGGAGGGGGGGGAGGGTTTGAGAGGATGGGTGGAAGTAAAGGGGTGGGGGGGGACAGGGGTTAATAAAAAGAGCTCCAAATAATAAAAAAGAGGGAAGGTGAGGGGAAGGGAGGGGGAAAAGGGAAGGGGAAGCAAAGAGGTGTAATAAGCGAATGGGTGTGGGAGAGGATGATGAGGGAGATGATGGAAAGGAAGGGAAGGGAGGAGTGGAGGGGGAGGACAGGGTTGGGTGAGGTAGGTTGGTGGAGTTTACAGGGAGGGGAGGGGAGGGGAGGGGGAAGTGGGGAAGACATATATAGAGGAGTTAATTAAAACAGCCCCAAATAGCCAAGAAAGAAGTGAGGGGATGGGGAGGGAGAGGATGGAATATTGAGAGGGAGGGGCACGAGTACCGAGAAGGGGGGGAGGCAGAAAGGGAGGGGTAAGGATGCTGATAGGGTGGAGAGGGAGGGAGTAGTGGAAGGAAAAAGTTGAGCACTGGAAGGAAAGAGGGGGGGAGGAGGGAAATTTCATAATATAGGTGAGGAGTGGTAGTAGGTGGGATGGGGGGGAACACATAAAAGCTAGCGAAAGGTGTAAAGGAGGAGGGAGTGCAGAGGAGGAATGAGGGAGGAAGTGGGGAGAGGGAGGGAGGGGAGATATTTAGAGGAGTGGCAGGGCTGGGGGAGGTAAGGGGATGGCAGTGGTGGGGAGTGGGAGTAAGGGGTGTTAGTGGGGGTAGACATATACAAGGTTAATTAAAACCTGGCCAGTAGTGGTGGTGGGTCAGTGTGAGGTAATTGGCCAATGGTAAATCACAGGTGGGGTGGGGTGAGGGTGAGTGATGGGGGGATAGCACGCCAGTGGGGAGGGAGGCGAGGGGAGAGAAGGGTGGGGATGAGGGTGAACGGGTGTAGGAGTCTGTAGGAATGTTGGATGAGGGTTGGGGAGGGTTGGGGGTTAATGGTGGTAGGAATTAGTAAGGAGGGGAGAATAGAGAATTATAAGGATGATAAAGATGGAGAGAAAATAGGTAGGGAAAATGGAAATTGAAGAGTGGGAGTGTGATTTGGGAGGCATAGGTACAGGGAAAGGGGGAGAGGGGAAGGAAGCTGAAAAGAGGGATAGGGATGGATTGGTAAGTCGGGAAGGGAAGTGGGAGTTGTGGGACTGAGGGGAATGGAATAATGAGGTTGAGAGAGGGGAGAATAGGAAGGGGGAGGGGAGTTGGCTTTAATGTGGGATGGGTGCATTGCGGGGATGATAGAGGGAGGAGTTAGAGGGGGCGGGAAATGGGAGGGTGAAGAGAGGGAGAGTGAACGGGGAGGGGGAGAAGAGTTGAGTAGCCAGTGCGGTAGAAATTTTGGTGTAGCGTGGATGATAAATGAGAAGCATGAGAGGGATGGATGGGAGAAGGGGAGGTGGGAGTTGATGGGAGTGGGGACGGTAAGAAAAGGAGGGAGTCATTGGGGGAGGGGGGATTGGTATGGTTGGGATGATTTCGATGGAAGGGATGGGAGATTGAGTGCTATAGAAAAATGCAAGTATGATTATGACGGGAATGGGGATGAACGGATGGAAATTAGGAAATAGGGAATTATAATGAAGAAATGGGGGTAAGAAATTATGATGATGATAATGGTGATGGTGATAAATAGGTGAAAATAGAGGTTGATGGACATGATAATGAAAGCAAAAGAGGGTAAAAAATTATAAAGAAAAATATATAACTCAAAGGAGATGAAGAGACAGAATAGGGGAGAGACGATGAAAGAAAGAGGCAGAAGAGACAATGAGAAAAAGATAATGAGAGAGGAAGAAGGTGGAGGGGATCTGTGATAAAATGATGAGAAAGTAAAGTATCAAAGAGAAAAAGGAAATAAAGTGTGAGAAAGTAGGGAACAAACCAATAAAGGATAGGTGAAGTGTGATGAAGCTATGAAGAAACGAAATGCCAAATTAGAAAATATTAATTAACCAAAACGAGGATATAAAAGAGGTGTAAGGATATGGTTAAGGAAAAATAAAAGCTAGGAAGAAACGGAGTACCAGAAAGAGTAAAGATGAGATAAAATATACTAAAGCCTGTAAGAGGAAATAGGCGAAATTAGGACAAAGAAAATAAAAAATAACAACCAGGACGATAGAGGGAAAAAAACAGAGCCATGACGAATCAGGGAAGAAAGCTCAACGTAAAAAGAAAGAGGTATATCTGACAGGGCGTGATACAAGAGACAAAGTAGAAGAGAAAATATAGCAAGGGGGAAGGGAAGTGTGATACAGGGAACGAAAAAAGGATGAAGAGAACTTTGTATTTTTATTTTTGGTCACCTGTTTCATGGCCACTGTGTCATATTGTCTCGTTCATCGGATAAGTGTCGGCTGTTGCATAGTTCGTTTTCCTCTCTGTCGCGCACACAAACACACACGCTACTCTTTTTATCACCCCCCTCTCTCTCTCATACCGCCTTTTATCAGGCTCTGTCGGCTTTACCTCTTTCGTTTTGGGCTTTATTTTCTGCCCTCTTTCATCCTGGGTCCATTTCCACTTTATTCTTCATGTTATTATTATCTCCTATATATTATTTTTCTCTTTTCTTCTCCTGTTTCTCTCAATTATCAGGCTTTGTCGGCTTTGCCCCTTTTCTTTTTGGGCCTAATATTCTTCCCTCTTTCATCCTGGGTCCATAAGCACTTTATTGCTCCTTGTTTTTATTTTCTCCCTATACTATTTTTCTCATTTCGAAACTATTTTTCTCCTTTACTTCGATTCTTTGTCCTGATTTGTATTAGTCATCATAACTTGTCACACTTCTCCACGTCTTGGGTTGTTTCATCCAAGTTTTTTTTAACGCCCTTCCTTTTTTTTTTTTTTTTTTTTTTTTTTTTTTTCATACGTCTTTTCTCTCTTCCTCTTTTTATGAGGCCATGTCGGCTTTGTCTCCGTTTTTTTTTTTTTTCTGTTTACCATCTTCATTGTTTTTCTGGTTTATTGAAATCTTCATACTCCTTAAATCTGCCACTTTTATTACTTCAGAGATAATTGGAATCTTATCTTTAATTCTCTTCCTTATCTTCTTGTGCGTCGATCAATCAATTTCTCTCTATTCTCTTCGCCCTTCCACTTCATTACATGTGTCTTCTTCCTTGCTAAGGTTATTTCTCATTTTCTTTTTACTAAATATTTCTCGTCCACCTTGTCTCTCTCTTTTATTAGGCTTTGTCACCTTATACGTCCTTCATTTTGCATTATTTATTCATTTTTTCGTCCTGGCTCTCAGTTGTTCAATTTTTAACATTCTTCCTATTTTTTTTCGTCCAATTTCGCTCACTTTGTTTATTCTGCTTCGATTCTGTCTTCTGATTTTTATTTTCTTTATCTCAATGCTACTCTTCGGTATTTGTTCCTTGTATCACACACTTCCCTTCTTCCGTGTTATTCTTCCTCTTCTGCGTAGTCTCTTGTGTCAGGCTCTGTCGGATATACCTCTGCCTTTTTCCGTTGCCTATCTTCCGCCCTTCGTTCTGGCTCTGTTATTATATTTATTTATTTATAATTTTCGTCTTTATATCCTAATTTCGCCTGTTTACTCCTACGGGCTGTATTTGATTTTACCTCATCTTTACTCTTCTGGTACTCCCTTTCTTCCTGGTGTGTATTTCCATTAAGTTTATTCATATCCCATATTTATATCCTTGTTTTTGGAGTAATTAATATTTTGTAATTTGGCTTTATCACACTTTTCCTCTCCTTTATTGCCTTCTTCCTTACATTCTCACACTTTACTTCCTTTTTCTCTTTGATACTCTGCTTTCTTCATATTTTATCACACTCCCCCTCCGCCTGCTTCCTCTCAATATTTTTCTCATTGTCTCTTCTATTTTCTCACTTTTATCGTCAGTCCCCTATTCTGTCTTATGCTTATCTCCTTTCAGTTGCATACTCTTCTTTATTTACCCCCTTTATTTGCATCATCATCCCTTAGTCCCACCTATTTATCATCATCATCATCATTCCCTTTTTCCCATTTAATCATCATCAACATCCCCTGTTCCCACCACCACCACCAATCATCATCATCATCATCATCATCATCATCATCATCATCATCATCGTGACTGTTAGAACCTTAAGCATCGCAAAGTTTACCAAGACCTCCTTTAGGAAATGAAAGAAATCGTCTGGGGGCGCAAAGAACGCCATAGTACTGAAGCAAGAACACTGACATCATCCTAAAGCGTCCTTCCCACGGCGTGTAAATTTACCAGAAGTTAGTAGGAATAAAGAGGTCATGGCAGAAATGTTATGTTTGTAGTTCGTTCACTATAACTTGGCTGAGAAATTCGTCCTTTTTGCAGCTTATTTTACGTAGCTCAGTGGCAGAGAAAGAAAATAATGGAGCTCCACTTCTTTTCCACTTCACTTCTTCGTGACTAGAGTCATATTCTAGGGTTAATCTTTTGTTGCAACTCAGAATTCAAGATGGAAAGATGGGAATTTTAGGCCAAGTTAACGTGAGAGGAATACCTCAGTCACCTCCCTGTCCCCACAAAGGAGGATGGTGTGCTGCAATTGGACAGCATCATTCTGCAATCCACTGGGTACACACACACACACACACACACACACACACACACACACACACACACACACACACACACACACACACACACACACACACACACACACACACACCACGATGCTTTTCAATTTGTTGGTTGTTGCTCAAGCGGATACGTCAGAGGGATGAAGGCTTGGGGGAGGGATGTTATTGGGAGGAGGGGGGAGGTCGGGGGGAGGGGGGAGGGAGGTCAGGGGGGAGGGGGGGAGGATTGTTGCACCTCACACTGCCAGCTCGCCCCGATCAATGTTGCTGTTTTCTGTTGCTGTCAGTGTGTGTGTGTGTGTGTGTGTGTGATCATATTTATTTTTGACATTTTCACTTAGGCTTTGTGTCGCCTTGCGTGAAAATTCTTGGCGTCTTTTATTCAGCCAAGAATATTCGTATCATTTATTTTACTTTACTTGTGCGCCCTTCTGTGGACTATTATTTCAGCTGCTATTGATGCTGTGTGTGTGTGTGTGTGTGTGTGTGATATTTAGATACTTTCATCGTTTTCTGTCGCTTTACGTGTTTTTCGTGGTTTATTATTATTACTTGCTGGCGATTTAATTTTTTGTTGTTGTTCTTGTTGCCGTTGCTTGACAGTAGGTGGGATCGTATATTGAGATTTCACTTAGTTTCTGTGTCAGTTTACGTGGAATTATCTCATGCTGAGTTTTTCATTTACACATCCCCTCCCATGGTGACTGATTGGCTAGCATTATTACAACTCATTTTTTATTAATTGAGGCGAAGATGCACTAGACAGGTTGGTGATGATTGACTGATTGCAACAATGTCCGAATAACATTTACCAATCCAAATTTCCCGCTCAGATATTATGTTGGCAATTAATAATGCTGACGAGGAAAGAGATTATGAAGTATTGTTGCATCCAGCTAATCATCACCAACCTGTCAGGTGCATCTTCACCTCAATAAAATGAAAAAAAAAACTGAGTATAGTAACAAAGGCACTGGCCCGATAGCACCAGGTTTCGAGTCACGCCACACGAGCCAGGTGTTCATTTACCTTTTGTGGGTTAGTAGGTCAAAATGAGCACCTTGGGTGACACCTGGGAGAGGTAACTGTGGCAGCCTGGATGTTTGACTGGCCTTGTATCTGAGGGTAGTGAGTGAACTATCTGCCACATGCTCAGATGTCTAGATAACGGAGATGAGCACCGTAGTCAAGCGTCTCATGGTTTCAGTCTCCAACTTTACCTCACTTTTTACCCAGGTGGTTCTCCCCTAATGCGAATATAATCGTCGTAGATCAACCCATTTGTTCTTCTTTCGATCAGACCATTCCCTCTCCATCTTCTCTCTCCTCCCCTCTACTCCCCTCTACACATCTCATTCCTCCCCTTACGCCTCACTCTACCTCTCTCACCCGACCTCTCCCCTTTCACCCCACCTCTCCTCTTTCACCCCACCTCTCCCTGCCCTCCCCCTCTCCTTCTCTTCTCTCTCTTTCCCTCCTCTCCTACCCCGTCTTTCCCCTATCTTCCCCTACTCTGTATTCTTCCTCTCTCTCTTCACTTTTCCAGAGCACCCCCTTCTCTTCCCCTCTTAACAAACATTCCTCTCAGTCATTCCTCTCTTCCTCAGTTTCTCTCATTCTCCCTCCTGCCCCTTTTTCCTCGAGCCCCCCCTTTCTTATCCATACACCTCTCACCCTTCTCTCGCATCTTGTTTCTCCTTACCTCTACCAGACTTCACCCCTCCTCTCTCTCTCTCTCTCTCTCTCTCTCCCTCCATTTCTGTTTCACCTTTCTTTCTTTCCATTCTCACTTTTTTTTTTCTTCCCCCCTTTCACTCCCTCACTGTCTCTCTTTTCTCTCACTTGCTTTCTTCCCCTCTCACCCTGCACCGATCTCCCCTCTCCTTCTTTCCCATATCGTTTTCTCACCTCAGTCTCCTCTAATCGACTCCCCCCCCCCTCTCTCTCTCTTTCTCTCTCCTCCACCTCCTCTTATCTCCACACCTCCACCCTCTGTCCTCTCCACACCCAAAACATTACTCTGAACACTTTTATAATCACCCTTATTTTTATTCATATTTATACCCTTCAGTAAAATTATAATTATTTTTATTTTATTCCCTCTACCTCCAAATGATTTTATTGGACTTTTTTTTTTTGGAGGCCTCTGAGTGTCAAATGGTTATAAAAAAAAATTCCTTTATTAGTGATAGTGAAGTCTTTTATTATGATTTATTTTGACCGACCAATTTACTCCGATTAGCAGAGACCTGTTGTAGTGAAAAGCTTAAGGAAAAGGTAAAATATTGTGTGTGTTTTATTTCCAGCTTTACTAGTATATACTCCGTGGCAATAGGTATTTTCAACAACTATTTAATCGTTATTTTTGTCTGAATCAGTGAATTACCTTTTCGTTCTCTAATTACTTTTGAATCATTGCAGGTCATGGTTGTCCAGGTGGTGTGGTTGAGCTCACTACGACTCATGTAAGTATTGTAGTGACTGTTTTATTGTTTTATGTATGAGATTTGGAGCAGTGAAGTATAAACTGTAAACACGCACACACTCACTCATTCTTACACACACACACACACACACACACACACACACACACACACACACACACACACACACACACACACAGTTTTATGAGATTTAGAGCAGTGAGGTATAAACTATAAACACACACACACACACACACACACACACACCGAGACTAGAACTTTGCTGCCCAGACGGTAAGTGAACGTATTATGAAGAAGACTATAGTTGCCATCTCGAACAAATTATTACTTGTCTTTATTTCCCTGATCACTAACCCTATTCAACTTATGTTTTGATTTCACCGTGCCGTGGATTGTGGCAAGGGAAGAATTTTACACACATACTGAAAAGCCGTATAGTCAGAAAGTATAGCATTTTCGCGCCGGCTTTGTAGTCGAAGAGGGTCTAAGTCGGGCCGGAACTGTTTTTATCCTGTGACTTTTTTTTTTTTTTTTTTTTTTTTTTTTTACTATATGGGTGTGTTCAGTGTTCAGCTTCATTTGGTATTTTTGTTCAACATTCCTTGGTATTTTCCTCTCTGTCTTCTTTTCGTTTGGGTTTCCTTTTAGCATTTGAAGCCATTTTTTTTTTTCCCCATATCGGCTTGTTCAGTTTAACTAGTGTCTGTTAGGAATATTAAATTTTTAGTTCCTTCAGTATTGGTCCCAAGAAGAACTAGTTTATCGTCACACACACACACACACACACACACACACACACACACACACACACACACACACACACACACACACACACACACACACACACACACACACACACACACACACACACACACACACACACACACCATAACGAGACTCAGTAGACGTGCGACGAAAACAAATACACAGATGCCACGTCGACTACCAATACAAACAACACCTGTACCACCTGGAAATGGAGCCGATTGCACATACACATACTCCTACACCCAATTCGACACCCACTCTTCCTCTCACACAGTACCGGTCGATTCTCATGTGTAATACAAATCTCCCACTCGACATAAAACTACTCCTGGTCTCCCACATACTCCTGATTCGACTTTGCATCCCCAGATCCAACTCCTCTACCTCTCGACCTCTAATCGTCATATGTGTAAATGTGTAATACTGTTCGACAATCAGTTCCTAATCAGTACCATTCGACACCCACTACCCAGCCTCCAACAATCAGTCTCCACGCTTGTACTACCACTCGACACTCTTGTTCCTTCATACACAACCACTCGACATTCACCACTACCACTCGACTTCCACCACTACCACATGACTTCCACCAGTACCACTCGACTTCCACCACAACCACTCGACTTCCACCACTACTACTCGACTTCTACCAGAACCACTTGACTTCTACTACTACCACTCGACATCCACCACTACCACTCGACTTCCACCAGAACCACTTGACTTCTACTACTACCACTCGACTTCCACCACTACCACTCGACTTCCAGCAGAACCACTTGACTTCTACTACCACTCGACTTCCACCACAACCACTCGACTTCCACCAGTACCTCTCGACTTCCACCAGTACCACTCGACTTGCACCACAACCACTCGACTTCCACTACTACCACTTGTACTCCAGCACCACTCCACTGTTACAAATACCACTCGACCTTCCACCACTGCCACTCGACTTCCACCAGTACCACTCGACTCCTAATCTCCACACA
This sequence comes from Coenobita brevimanus, assembly GCF_032717465.1. NCBI lineage: Eukaryota > Metazoa > Arthropoda > Malacostraca > Decapoda > Coenobitidae > Coenobita > Coenobita brevimanus. The sequence goes on from NC_137020.1 coordinate 25,458,750, forward strand.
CACCTACTTTATTCGACACTATTTTCCCCCACTTATACTATATTCGACACCTTCACACTCACCTTATTTGACCTTTTGCCACCTTCACCCATTCGACACCAGACACCCACCATTCGACACCAGACACCCACCATTCGACACCAAATCTCCACCATTCGACACCAAATCTCCACCATTCGACACCTGATCTCCACCATTCGACACCAGATCTCCACCATTCGACACCAGATCTCCACCGTTCGACACCAGATCTCCACCATTCGACACCAGATCACCATTCGACACATCTCCATTCGACACCACATCAGCATTCAACACCAAATCTCCACAATTCGACTCCAAACCTCCACCATTCGACACCAATCTCCACCCTTCGACACATCTGTAATACCCACAGCCCCACTCGACACCCAATGCCCGCTTAATCATTCAGTAGTCAATATTTGCCGACACAAACACCTGTAATTAATCTAATGAGGGAGTGGAGGGACAGGTGTAGGTGGGGGATAGAAAGGGGGAGAGGTGAAGAAGGGGGTAGGAAAGGTAAGAGAAGGTGGAAGGAAAGAGGAGGTAGAAGGAAGGGGGGGTGAGGAAAGGAAGTAGGAGAGAGAGAGAGAGAGAGGGGGGGGGCAGAATGGAGGAAGAGGTAGGGGAGAGAGTTAAAGCTAGAGGGAGCGAGCAAGGTCAGGTGATAGAGAAGGAGACGGGGATTATAGGAAGGGGGGGAGAAAGTGGGAGAGGGAAGGAGCAGTCATAGAAGGAGGATAAGAAGAATGAAGAGGGAATGGAGAGAAAATGGCGGTGGTGGAAGAGAATGGAAGAGAGTAAAACGTTGAAGAAACGTAAGAAAGAAAGAGATAAGAAGAGATGAAGGTAGAAAGAGAGGAAGAGAAAAGAGAGGAAAATGTAAGGACAAGATGGGAGAGGAGAGAAGGGTATGTAGGATAGGCAGAGAGGAAAAGGGGAGAGAAGGAAGAGGGTGAGAGGAAAGGAGAGATTGGGAAGAGGTAGAGAAGGAAAAAGAGAGGGAGAAGAGGATAGGGGGATGGGTAGGAGAGAGGGAGGGAGGGAGATTGGTGAAGGGAGGGATGGGGGGATAGGGGGCGGGAGTAGGAATGGGTAAATGGAGTGTGAAGAGTTAGGGAAAGGAGGGTAAGGAGGGAGAGAGAAGGGGGGGTAGGAGCAAGAGGTGGAGAGAGAGAGAGAAGGAGGGAGGGTTGAGGGTAGTGGTGCACCTGTTAATTCCGATTCAGGTTATCGACAAAGCCACTCCATTGTATCGCAGTCAATGTTGCCACTCCAGATTCACAATAATGATGCTATGTTTATTTTCAGACGCCTATAATGTCACTTATTATCGAGCAGATCTTTAAGAAGTATGCTGTAAATCCTGAAAAATCATTAAGAAATATAGTAAATGCTGGAGTGTTAAGTTTGGCAAGATTGTAAAATGAAAAAAGAATAATAAAATTGCTTAGAATTATGCTCAAAAGTCCGTGAAAATTGTTATAAGATTGTTTGCAAATTGTTAAAGCATAAACAAAAATTATTATAATAAGTATTAAGTTTGCTCGAAAATGGCTAGGAAATAGATTGTATGTCATATACACATTGATAAACTGTTTTAAAATTGCTTAGAAATATGCTAAATTACAAGGAAGACTTCAGAATTGCTAAAATGCCACAGATATTCCAAGAAAACCACCGAGAAATATGCTAAAGGTTTTTAAAGAATCGGTACGAATGTGGTAAAATTACGATAAAATCCATCAGTAAAAGACTAACTTGTCACTAGAAATGTGCAAGAAAAATATACTGTATGCTGGAGTATAACTGAAATTATACTTTGAAATGCTTTAAAATATGCTAAGTTCGTGGGATCGCACTAAAAAATAGGTAAGAAATATATTTTATGAGCTATGCTAAAATATATGCTTAAAATAGGAAATTATAAAGTTATCACTGAAATTTTGTAAAGATCTGTGAAAAAATCATTAAATGGAAATATCTACGAAATCACTAAAAACTGGCAACTTTTGGTGTAGTTTGGTAGGTCCGGGTTGCGTTACGGTGATGGCGGCGGCTTATAATGGCGGCACTGGCATATATCCGGGTCGTATAATGTGGCGAGCGGCTTGTTTGTGGCTCATTACGACCGTGTGTGTGGACTGTTACGGCGATCCGGGCCTTATATACGCGTTGTGTTGTCGATATGTTGTGTACAGTTTGGATTGGAGCTTTAAATGGGGGTTATGGTGTCGAGAAAGTTATATTTATGTATCTTTCTTTTTATCTCTGGCTATCTATCTGTCTGTCTGTCTGCCTGTCTCACTGTCAAAATCCGTTTATGTATACCAGTGTGTGTGTATATATATATATATATATATATATATATATATATATGAGAATATATCGGGGTTTTAGGGGGTAGCCTCTCTCTCTCTCTCTCTCTCTCTCTCTCTCTCTCTCTCTCTCTCTCTCTCTCTCACCACTTCCCCTTCATCGCATTTTCCCGATTAATTGTTTACCAGTCTGTTCCCTCTCATTTCCCTCTCATTCTGATGTAGAGGGAGCGAGGGTGAAGATGAGAGAGAAGATAGTTGTGGGATAGATAGAACGATAGATAGATGCAGAACAGGTAAATGTCGGTTTATAGATAGATAGATAGATAGGTAGACAGACATGGATAGATAGAATTACGTCTTCGTGGTTTTTCGCCTTTTTTCTGCTGTACGATTTTATTTTGATGTTACCGGAGGAAGTGGTAGGCGGAGGAGAGCCATCCGCTTTTCTGTTCTCATACGTATAATTCATTACCTGGATTCACGATTACACTCCTAGAGAATAAATAATGCCTACGATAAGGGGTTGATTGTAGTTTGCGTGTAGATATGGACCTTTTTTTTTTTTTTTTTTTTTTTTTTTGAGCAGCTATACTCTGTTCACTTTATCTTGGTCTGAAGTTGCCATCCCTCTGTATTGAATGCTGAGTTGTAAAGAGGATTGACACTAGAATATGGTACTAGCAACTGTTATTAACTCTAGAATATGGTGCTAGTCATGAAGAAGTGCTACGGAAAGGATGTAGACTTTGAGCCATAGTACTGCCTTATTCCGCCACTGAGCTACATGCAATAAGCTGCTAATGGACGAAAATCTGGGTCAAATAAAGATGAAAAGGGTATTGTTTACCCTTTACAGATTGCCTCATTATAAGCAATGTACCCCCCCTCATTTGTATTTCCCATATGTGCCTGTTCTTCCCCTCTCCTTTCATACTTCCTCCCCCTTCCATCTCACACTCATTTCTTTCCTTATTGTGTTTCCTACTTTCTCCTAGTTTACTCCTACATTCCCTCTCCTGTCTTACTTCTCTCCCTCCGCTTCCCTCCATTCTCCCATCCCCCTCTCCTTCTCTCCCTCTGCTTCCTTCTTCCTTCCCTCCTCTCCTGTCTTCCCCATCACCTGCTGTCCCATTGCTTCCTGCCTCCCCTCTTCTTTCTCCGCTTCTACCCCTTCTGTTCATTTTCATGCCCGCTACACTCGTTCTCTCCCATTCCTTGCCTCCCTCAAAATCCCTTCCCATTCCCACCTCCCTAGTTTCCCAGACACTGATTTTGAAACATTCCTGTACTCCCCTGCCTCTTCCCCTTCTTCTTCTGGCCCTTCCCCTACCCTCCCTTCGCTCTTCCTTCTTCCCATTCCTTCCTCTCAACCCTTCCCACCCCACCCACCAACGGCCCATTCATAACAGTCCACATCGTCTTCCTTCTTTCCTCCTTCCCTTCCTTCGTCTGCTCCCTCTTCCTCACTCTCCCGTCCCCCTCCTTTATTGTCCCCATCCCTCCCCCTGGTCGCTCTTACCCATGATCTCTGTCCTTCAATCCTCCTCTCCCCTCCCCCTTCTTGTCCCCCTCAGTTTTCTCCTCCTCTCCCCACTTCCTCCCTCCCTCCTCCCCTCTCCCCACTTCCTCCCTACCTCCTCCCCTCTCCCTACCTCCTCTCCTCCCTTCCTCCTCTCCTCTCCCCACCTCCTCTCCTCTCACCACCTCCTCTCCTCCCTTCCTCCTCTCCTCTCCCCATTCACACACCCATCCCGACTATTCCCCCCTAGTCTTCCCCCTCCCCTCCCTTCCCCACCACCCCATTCGTAACACTCACTCTCCCCACTGTGTCAGAAATTACCGCCCAGTCATCATAGCACCCCTTTCATTCTCTCTCTCTCTCTCTCTCTCTCTCTCTCTCTCTCTCTCTCTCACACACACACACACACACACACACACACACACACAGATACACATCATTCAGTGCCATTTATCACCAGTACATACATGATACATACATACATACATATACATACACCCATACACATAAAAAAAAGAGGAGGTAGAAGGAAGGGGGGGTGGGGTGAAGGAAGAATGTAGGGGAGAGACAGACAGACAGACAGGTGACGGATTCCGACTTTTCGAGTGTCAGATTTTGTCTTGTCACGCGAACAATTCCGACTCGAGATGAAAAATTTCGAAATTACCCTTTAGGTGAGGGAAGCCGACTAACAACGTCACGAATGCCGACTGTTAACGTTTACCTACTTCCTTCCTCCTTCCTTCCATCGGTCTGCCTACTTCCTTCCTCCCTTCCTTCGATCAGACTATTTTCCTCCTTCCTTCCACCTGTTTACTCACTTCCTTCCTTTCTTCCTTCCAACTGTCTGCCTACTTCCTTCCTTCCTTCCATCTGACTGCCTGCTTCTTTCCTTCCTTCGGCCTACATACTTCCTTCCTTTCTTCCATCGGTCTACCTACTTCCATCCTTCCTTCCATTGGTCTTCCTACTTCCTTCTTCCATCGGTCTACCTACTTTCTTCTTTCTTTCCGCCTGTCTACCTACTTCGTTCTTTTCATCTGTCTACTTCCTTCCTTCCTTCCATTTGTCTATCTATATCCTTCTTTTCTTTCATTTGTCTACCTATTTCCTTCCTTCCATCCATCTGCCTATTTCCTGCCTTCCTTCCTTCCATCTGTCTATTTCCTTCCTTCCTTCCTTCCAGTCAGCCTTTCACTTTTCTCCTAACCCAGGCACGTCTACCTATTACCCAAGTATCTCTGACTACAAATAAGGGGTCTTGCTTAGGGTGTTAGATGAGGAGCGAGTTAGGGTGAGTTAGATGAGGAGCTAGTTAGGGTGATTAGTTAGATGAGGAGCGAGTTAGGATGAGTTAGTTAGATGAGGAACGGGTTAGGATGAGTTAGTTAGATGAGGAACGAGTTAGAGTGAGTTAGATGAAGAACGAGTTAGGGTGAGTTAGTTAGATGAGGAGCGAGTTAGGATGAGTTAGTTAGATGAGGAGCGAATTAGGATGAGTTAGTTAGATGAGGAACGGGTTAGAGTGAGTGAGTTAGATGAGGAACGGGTTAGGGTGAGTTAGATGAGGAACGAGTTAGGGTAAGATGAGAAGCGAGTTAAGGTGAGTTATTTGAGGAATGAGTTAGGGTGAGTGAGATTAGGAACGAGGGAGGGTGAGGAAGGGGTTAGGGTGAGTTAGATGAGGAACGAGGTAGGGAGAGTGAGATGAGGAACGAATTAGGGTGAGTTAGATGAAAGAGTTAGATAAAAAACAAGTCAAACGCGACGCCACTCGAACGCTGGTATCCCGTACAGGTGGGTGACCGAGGAGGCGGCACTCAACCCGAAGGTCGAGATCCCGTAGGAGGGGGGTCAAGGGAGTAGATGCTCCGCCTGAAGGCCAAGGTGAGGTGGTAGACGCCCAGCCCGAAGACCGAGGCGAGGTTGTATACGCCCAGCCCGAAGGCCGAGGCGAGGTTGTATACGCCCAGCCCGAAGGCCGAGGCGAGGTGGTAGACTCTCAGCCCGAAGGCCGAGGCGAGGTTATATACCCCCAGCCCGAAGGCCGAGGCGAGGTGGTAGATTCCTAGCCCGAAGACCGAGGCGACATAGTAGACCCCGAGCCCGAAGACCGAGGCGTGGGGATGAGCCGGACCATCAACTCAGCCGGACCATCAACTCAGCCGGACCACCAATTCAGCCGGACCACCAATTCAGCCGGACCATCAATTCAGACCGTGTGCCGCCTTTTTGGCACACGTTTAGGGGGCGCTCTGGCGGCAACCCTGGCTTTACTTCTGGGGACCCGACAGGCGCTGGGCTTCCAGAAAATCATCAGACAACCGAGGATAGTGAGGTATGTACACACCGTTCCCAGGATGAGCTGTATACCCAAACTCGGCAGGGCCAGGGAGGGGGTGGAGGCTACACATTGGGAGTAGTTATGGTGCCAGACGACCGCCCTGAATGGCATCATGTCAAACCACCCCGGCGGGTGGCCACACCTTGCGATGGGGCTGTAGTGGGCCAGGAGGTAGGGGCCCAGCATGGGGACCCACTCCAACAGGCCAGGTGTGGGTTTTATCCCAGCTGTGGCTGCCTCCAGAGCAGCCCAGCTCCCCCTCGCCATGAAGTATCCTAATATCGTACTGGTGCACGCTGTCAGGAGCAGGATAAGGCCAGCACATAACGCCACATGCCCCCTTCTCCCCAGCTTCTTCCTCAGGCTACCCAGCGTGAGGGAGGGCTGAGGGAGGTCCATGGTGGCGGTCGTGGCGGTCACGGATGTGGAATTACCGGTACTCATTGTAAATTCTTTTTTATTAAGTTTTGCAGGCTTTAAGAGAACCCGAATTATTACGAAAAGACAATGGCTGAGGTATAGGAAAGATACTGAGAAGATGAAGGGACAGGGATGCTTTCTCTACCTCCCCCATCTCTCTCTCTCTCTCTCTCTCTCTCTCTCTCTCTCATACTAGATGTAAAATTAGCATGTATCCATTCCTGTACTTGAGACATTGTATAGCAGGGAGCTTAACCCTGCAGTTAATTTCCAAAAACCAAAATTTACAAACACTGCCAAGCAAGAGGAGATCTGCAGCAGGCCAGAACACAGGCCCCACTGATGACGCCACCAGTTACCAGAATCGAACAGCCAGTCAGAGTGCAGCAAATTAATTAAGCTTCACCTCTGATTCGCCACCCAGGTATATATGATTGCATGCCGACCACTGCTTTTTGGAGCTTACTTTCCTTGTCCGTTCGCCGTGTTCACCATTGCTAACCATTCCTACCAGGACTGCAACCTGAGTATGATCTCCCGTCTCTGATGAAAGCTTTGGAGAGTCGAAATTCCGGAATCCGTAGTAAAACAACAACATAGAAAACACCACGAGAACCTAGGACATGGCCGCCTACGGAGAAATCATCACTAGGCTTCAAGGAAAAACAAACGAGCCGTCAGACAAGAAAGCATTGTAAAAAAGTTCTGTAATGCTGAACTTGCAATCACGTTTAATAAAGTACGTCTTAGAGAAATTCTGCTGCGGGTATATACCTTCTTTATAATTGTTTTAATTATTATTATTATGATAATTATCATCATCATCATCATCTCGATGTAGTGTTGCTTCGGGTGTCTTCCTTTTCATCTCTTCCATCCTTCCTCTTCTGTCTTTCTTTCCTTCATTCTTTCCTCTTTCGTATGCCTATGGGTGACTTTACACTTCCTCTTCTATCTTTCTTTCCTTCATTTTTTCCTCTTCCTTCTGTCTATGGGTGACTCGACACTGAGTGACAAACCAAATGGTTTCCTGTACTTTAGAAACCATTTACGACGCTGGGAGATAACCTTATAACCATATTATGGCGCCTGGTGGTTTAGCGGGTAATTAAGGCGCTTAAGTCGGATTGAGCCTCTGTAGGTTTATATCCAAGGGATGGTTGGGGTTTATTGCTCACGTGAAGCCATTCAGGGAATAGTGATATTGGTCACACACTCTTTTTAAATGTCAGGACCAACTTGCCTTGCCCCGGGTTCCTACGCTTCTCATGGGGCAACATAGGGTTGGATGATGGATGGATGGATTATCATTATTTTTTTTATTACTATTATTATTATTATTATTATTTATTTATCATTATTATTATTGTGGTGGTCTTCGTTTTCTCTCATTCATATTATTGTTGATGATGATGAATAAAAATACTATACCGTACTGAAGTAAAGAGATAAAGCCCCATTATTTTTTCATATATTTGTTCATCCATTTTAAATTCATGTTGTTGAATGAGTATTGTAGTGTGTGTTGGCTATTGTTTTTTGGTGTATTAGGGTGCACTTAAGTGTATTGAAGGTGGGGTGAATACGGTAATGTTGAAAGGTGAATTAGTCCCTTTGTGCTCGTTCAGTAGAGGTGGTTTTGTGTTGGTTAAGGGGGTCAATGAGAGAGAGAGAGAGAGAGAGGGAGAAAGAAAGAAAGAAAGAATTGAGAGGGAGTAGAAAAGGAGAAAGACTGGAAGGGAGGAAGGTAGGGAGGGAGAACGAGAGAGGAAAGTGAGTAGAGAGAGAGGGACAAGGTGGGAGAAAGGGGGAGAGATCGAGAGGGAAAAAAGTAAAGAGAGAGAGAGAGAGAGGAGGGAGGGAGGGGGGGAGACGGCGACCATTGTACTGACGTGAAGTGCTAATGTAAAGGTAATTGTACGCTCCTTGAATTGTGGTTGTTGTGGTGGATTGTGGTTGCTTTGGTTAACTGTGGTAGTTGAAGCTGTGGCAAATTGTGATAGTAATGGTCGTAGCGAGCTGTGGTAGTGTGGTGAATTTTGGTAATTGTGGTAGTGTTGCAATGGTGGTGAATTTTGGTATTGTGGTTGCGGGGAATTTTGGGTGTTGTGGTAGTTGTGGTAGTATGGTGAATTGTGGTAGTATGGTGAATGGTGGTAATTGTGGTAGGATGGTGAAATGTGATAGTATGGTGAATTGTAGTCTATGTCTTTATCTATCGTATCTATCTATATCTATCTTTTAGCTGACTGTACTCCTACTGTCCATTAGTCAGATTCTCTCTCTCTCTCTCTCTCTCTCTCTCTCTCTCTCTCTCTCTCTCATACAGTACTTCCATTTTCCACCTTCTCACTCACACTTAAATAATATTTTCTTTAACCCTCCTCGCTTTTTTTCACCCCATTTTCTCCGGTTCTTTCTCTTTATTTTCTTTTTTTCACTTTTACTTTCTATTGGTAATCTTTCCTGTTTTTCCCTTCATTCCTTCCATACTCCTTCCTTCCTTCATTTCCTTCCCAAACCTTCCCGTCTATTTCCTTTTCCATTTCCCTTTCTCTTTTATTGTGTCCTCTTCCCTTCCTGCCCATTCTCTTACGTCTTTTTTTCCTTCTATTATTTTCCTTTTTCATCCCTCTGCCTTTTTCTTTCTTCTTCCCTCCTCATGCTCTCTATTTTTTTCTTTCCATTTCTGACCATCCTCATCTTTCTTTTTCCCTTTCCGTTCCTTACTTCTCCCCACCCTCCTTCCATCCGTCTATCCATCCATCCATCCATCATTTCTTCCTTCCTTCCTTCCTTACCGTCTTCATTCATTTGTTCTTTCTTCCTCCTCCTCTCCTTCCAATTGTCTCCTTCCCCCACTCCAATTTCCTTTAACCTTGACCTTCCACACTATACTTTCAATCTCTCTCTCTCTCTCTCTCTCTCTCTCTCTCTCTCTCTCTCTCTCTCTCTCTCTCTCTCTCTCTCTCTCTCTCATTACCCCTTTCTACCACCTTTCTTTCTCCCACTTTTCCTCTCCTTCTCTGTGCCGTTTCATTCCTAGCTTTTTTTTCTTTTTCCTTCCTCCTTCCTTCCATTCTTCCTTCCTTCATATCTCCTCAAATTTTCCCTCCCATCTTTTCATCCTCCACTTCAACTCCTTTACCTTCTTTCCCTTTCTCGTTCGTTCATATCATTCCCGTTCGGTTTCCTTACTTTCCTTTTCTTTCCTCTGCTTTCCTATCCTTTCGTCCTAATTTTGTCTTCCTTTCCTTTCTTTCTCATTTCCGGTCCTGTCCTTAACATTGATTTGCATTAAATAATCTTGCCTTACCTTTCCTTTCCTGTCCGCTTTACTTCCTTCTCTTACCTCCCTCCCTTCCATATATTTTTCCTTACCTCCTTTCATTTCCTTCCTCTCTTCTTATCCCCCTTCTGCTTATCCCTCTTCTTCATATTATCCTTCCTTCCCTCCCTCTTCCCTCCTACCTTCTTTCTTCCTTAATTCCTTCTGTCCTTACCCCTTCCCTCCCTCCGTCCTTCCGTGTTTCCTCCTTCCCTGTTTCCTCCCTCCCTCCCTCTCTCCATCGCCTTCCTCTCTTCATCGTGACAGTCGAATCACCACACTGCCTGAAAGCCCGACATTAGCACCCATTGTGTGTGTTGGAGAGAGAGAGAGAGAGAGAGAGAGAGAGAGAGAGAGAGAGAGAGAGAGAGACTGTGTGTATGTGTGTGTGTGTGTGTGTGTGTAGCAAGGGGAAGGAGGTGAGAGGGTGAGAAAGGATTTTGGTGAACGTGTGTGTGCATGTGTGCGCGAGTGTGTGTAGAGGGGGAGTGATGGGTATGTGTTTTGAGAGAGAGAGAGAGAGAGAGAGAGAGAGAGAGAGAGAGAGAGAGAGTTTGCTTACCGATAGATAGGTAGATACATCAAGAAGTGTTATTATTGAAGTGAAAGATAATGTAGAAATGGAGTAAGCTAAAGAATGTGTGTGTGTGTGTGTGTGTGTGTGTGTGTGTGTGTGTGTGTGTGTGTGTGTGACCTTTGAAGTGTAGTAATAATTCCTCTTGATTCCCTTGCACTGCGGACCAAAAAGTGAAAATATACACGTCATACCACCACAGAGAAGGCAATACAGCAGGGTAGGGTAGGGCAAGGTAGGGTTGGTTAGGGCAGGGCAGGGCAGGACAGAAAAAATTGTCAAAACAGGGAAGAGCCATCTGGACAGGGCAGGGCACTGAATGACAGGCTAGGAAAGGGCAGGGCAGATTAAGATAAAAACATAGGAGTATAGTCTGATAAATTACCAATATGCCGGGAATCGAACCCGGGACTCTCAGGTGAGAGCCAGGCAGCATACCAATACACCACGACCAGGTAAAAGTTAACTCACGTTGTCACAATCTTGTAACCAACGTCCCTCCGCCCCCACTGTGGGCCTGAAGAGGATGAGTTAACCCCCTGGCACTCAGGCAAGTAGATGCTTTTAATCTATCCCAGGCACTTACGGCAAGTCAGAATGAAGAGAGAAACCTGTACTGTACACAGGAAAAATCATCTGATATATCATCAATATGCCGGGAATCGATTCCCGGCATACTGGTAATTTATCAGATGATTTTTCCTGTGTACAGTACAGGTTTCTCTCTTCACAGGAGGATAGTGTAGGGCAAAGTATGGTTGGGTAGGACAGGGAAAGGTAGGACAAAAGAGCTTAGAGTGGACAGGACAAGACTGGTTAGGATGGAAATAGAATGAAAAAGGACAGGATTGAGTAGGACAAGACGGGGGAAAAACGAAAGACATGTTAAGTTAGGTTAAATTAGGGAGAAGTAAAACAGAACAGGACAGGACAAAATATGAAGGTGGGTCGAACGGAGAACTGCAAAAAATGGACAGGAAAATTAAGCCCATAATAACCCAGGGCAAGGCAGGACAGCATATGTAGGACAGGTCAGATCAAAGTCAGAATGGTGCATGGGAGATTCGAATATGCTATGACAGACCCAGGGCAGGCCAGGGCAAAATACACCTTAAATCTGTGGTCTGTAAGGGTGAGTTTATACATCTGGTTGGTGAGAGAGAGAGAGAGAGATTAATGCCACTTCACCTTCCCGAGTGAATAATAAGCACTTCACATTGAATAAAGGACCTGGTACCTGCCCCATTAGAAGTAAGATGAATGGGGATGGCTGACATCAAGTGCCGTAGTAAATAAAGAGAAGAGTGACGTGCTTGAAGTAGACATTTTAACTTGACCCTAATTTAGTTTGTGATGATGATGATGATGATTTATGATGATGATGATGATGAATATAATGATGATGATGCCGTCGGTGCTTGTTTATTATCAGAGTAGAATATTATGAAAGTCAAAATAATGATCATGATTTTTACCATAATAATAATGATGATGACGGTGACAATGATGGTGACGGCGATGGTAATAATGATGATGTTGGTAATGGTGATAATGGTGATGATGATGACTGTGACAATGGTTGGTGACGGCGATGGTAATAGTGATTGTGTTGACGATAATGATGATGATGATAATGATATTTGACAAACTGATAATGCTTGCTTATAATTAGTTGCTGATGGAGTTTACCCTTGCATATAATTCTGTGATGATTTACGAACCGTTGACCCTAATTATAGACGTCCACCTATGACCTTAATTCTTAACCTTTAACTTTAGATCCTGTCCCTCCACCATGGCCTAATTGTTGACCTTTGACCTTAATTATTGATCCTTGACCGTAATTATTGACCTTTGGCATTAATTATTGACCGTTGACCTTTATTATTGACCTTAATTATTAACATTTGACCTTAATTTTGGCTGACCCTAATTATCGACCTTTGACCTTAATTATTGAACCTTTGACATTAATTATTGAACCTTTGACATTAATTATTGAATTGACCTAATTACTGACCTTTGACCTTAATTATTGACCTTTGACCTTAATTATCCACCTTTACCTTTTGACTTTAATTGTAGTCCTGGGGAGGGAGCCTTCACGTGGTGGCACTTATATAACCACACGGCTCCACTGCCTGGTCATATGAACGTCTCTCAGTTACTTCCCTATTCCCAGA
>NC_137020.1:25476462-25483962 GCF_032717465.1 Coenobita brevimanus
TGCATCCCTCCTTCCTCTCCTCTGTCCCTTCCTCTTCTCTCCCTTCCGTCATTCCCTTTCCTCATCCCTTCTCGTCTGCCTACTTCCTTCTTTACTCTCCCCTTTCCTTTCCTGTCCTCTCCCTTCATGCATTACCCATTCTACCTTCCTCCCACCTCCACGCACTTCCGTTCCCTCCATCTCTTCTCCCCCTCGTTCATTCTCCTCCTTTTCTCCTCCCCTCCCTCAATTTCCCTTCAACCCTCTACTTCCCTTCCTCTTCTCTCTCTTGCCTTCCCCAATCATCCTTTCCCTACTGCTCTTCGCCTCCCTTCTTATGTCCTCTCCTCTCTTCTTTCGTCTCCTCGCGTCTGTTCTCCCCCTCCCCTTCATTCTCCTCTCCCTCCCGTCCCCTCATCTCGTCTCTTCTTGTCTCTCCTCTGCTCTCCCCTCCCCTCCCCTCCTTTCCTCCCCTCCCCTCCTTTCCTCTCCTCCCCTCCTTTCCTCTCCTCCCCTCCTTTCCTCTCCTCCCCTCCTTTCCTCCCCTCCCCTCCTTTCCTCCCCTCCTCTCCTCCCCTTCCCTCCTGTCCTCTCCTTTCCTTCTTCCCCTCCCCTCCTGTCCTCTCCTTTCCTTTCCTCCCCTCCCCTTCCCTCCCCTCTCCTCCCCTCTCCTCCCCTCCCCTCCCCTCCGCTCCCCTCCCCTTATTCAGTCTTTCAGCAATTCGTAACTAAACCATCACTAACCTTTTTCAGCCTTACATCCCCTTATTGCATCTTGAGGTGGCCATCCGGAGCCAGAATACGAGATAGACGTAAGACGGGCAAGCAGAGAATAATTAAATCATCATAAATCTTCGTTATCCTTTCTTGCCGGAGTCTGTCTTTTGAATGTCGTACAGATGATGTGTCCGGGGTGCGGATAGATGGATAGATAAATAGGTAGACAGACATAGGAATAGGTAGGTAGGTTTATACGTACATGCCTACATAGATTGAGGAAGTCACTGAATCGTTCACATTTTCTCCCTTACTAGGGAAGTGGGTCTATGGATATTATTTACATACTCGTATTGTGTGTGTGTGTGTGTGTGTGTGTGTGTGTGTGTGTGTGTGTCCAGCATCATTAGCCTATCCCGGATCGTCCCATCAGTAATCCATCATTGTTCACTGCACCAGCCTAGAATTGGGTACGTGACCTTCCTATCAACTGTATAACCACTCGGCAGCTACCCATCCTTGTGTGTGTGTGTGTGTGTGTGAGAGAGAGAGAGAGAGAGAGAGTGAGAGAGAGGGTAATTTTCTTAATGATTAACCCATTCCTTACGAGGATTTTATTTTCAACTTACTGCTGTTCTCCTGACGACTTTATTGAACTGAAAAAAAAAATCCAGACGACATTATTGACCTAAAAAAAATCCAGATGACCTTACTGAACTTGAAAAAAAAAAAAATCCAGATGACATTATTGAACTAAAAAAATCCAGACGACTGCATTGAACTAAAAAAAAAAAAAAATCCAGACGACATTTTTGAACTAAAAAAAAATCCAGACGACATTATTAAAAAAAAAAAAATAAAAAAATAAAGGAGGTTAATGAAGGCTGGATTTAACATACTGGGTTGAAATTTTCCTCCTCAGCTGAGTAAATTTTGTGGAAATGGCCAGAATTAATTTCTTGACGTCCTCTGGCTGAAGTTATTTATATGTGCATAATTTTGATATTGTGATTTTTTTTTTTTACTATTATACATTATTATTTATTTTTATTTTATAACAGGACGTTTATTTGTAGGGTTTATGAGAAAGGCCGGAGGATTTTTGCTTTCTCTCTCTCTCTCTCTCTCTCTCTCTCTCAGGGAAGGCAGAAACCATTTAGGGATAGTCCGTCTTAGTCCGTCTCGGCTCCTGTCTTATTGATTAGCCCGAAAAATTACTTGGTGCCGAGATTGAAGGTGAAGTTGCAAAGTTTATGGGGGAGAGGATGGGGAGGAGGAGTTAAAGAGAGGAGAATGGGGAGTGAAAGCGAATAAGTAGAAGGAAAATACGAGTAGTGAGGGAGGAAAGAGTTAGAGATGATGATGATGATGATGAGGAGGAGGAGGAGGAAGAGGAGGAAGGCAGTGAGAGAAAAATTAAAATAGTAGTTAATAGAAAAGAAATTAATGGAGGAGGAGGAGGAAGGCAGTGTGAGAAAAGGAAAAAATAGTTAAGAGAAAAGAAGGTAAGGAAATTAAGACGAAGGAAAATAAGAAGGAAAAAGGGGGTAAGACGAAGGAAGGAAGTGTGAAGGAGGCGAAAAGAGAGGAATTAAAATGATGATGAAGGAGGTAGTAAGTGATGAATGTTTGACGGGTAAGAAAACAAAATTGGTTCAAGAAAATAGGAAAAAGAAGTGAGGAAAATGATGAAAGAAAAGGGAGAATAGACTGAATTGGATTTTTCCTTCCCTTCCCCTCTTTCTCTCCCCACTTCTTCCTCTGCTATTCCCCCCATTATCTTTCCCATCTCCCTTCCTCCCCTTTTTTTCCTCTTCTTTCCCTCCCCTCATCTCTTTTTTGTCCCTCTTCTCCCCGTTCTCTCTCCTTATCTCTTTCTCTTCC
The DNA here is from genome assembly GCF_032717465.1 of Coenobita brevimanus. Lineage (NCBI taxonomy): Eukaryota > Metazoa > Arthropoda > Malacostraca > Decapoda > Coenobitidae > Coenobita > Coenobita brevimanus. The sequence goes on from NC_137020.1 coordinate 25,479,043, forward strand.
CTCTCCCTTTTCGCCTCCCCCATTTTCTTTCCCATCTCCCTTCCTCCCCCTTCCCTGTTCTAAGTTCTGTCTCCCATATTTTCTTTCACTTTTTTTTTTCCTCCCCTCTTTCTCCTACCACGCCTCATCCCTCATCCTTCTTTCCATTTCCTTTTTTTTTTGTTTTTTGTTTTTTGTTTTTTTGTCCTTCCCCTTCTCTTACCCCTTCCTTATCTGTCTCTCTTTCTCCCTTACCCTTCCATTTCTCTTTTTCTCTCCCCTCTTTCTCCTCCCCTTACTGACTTCTTCCACCCTGTATCTCTTCTCTGCTCCCCCTCCTCTTCCCCTCTGCTCCCCCTCCTCTTCCCCTCTGCTCCCCCTCCTCTTCCCCTCTGCTCCCCCTCCTCTTCCCCTCTGCTCCCCCTCCTCTTCCCCTCTGCTCCCCTTTCTCTTCCCCTCTCCTCCCTCTCCTCTTGCTCTCTGCTCCCCCACTTTTTCCCCTCTCCTTCCCCTCCTCTTCCCCTCTCCTTCCCCTCTTCCCCTTTACTCCCCCTCTTCCCCTTTACTCCCCCTCTTCCCCTTTACTCCCCCTCCTCTTCCCCTTTCCTTCCCCTTTCCTCCCCCTCCTCTTCCCCTTTCCTTCCCCTCCTCTTCCCCTTTCCTCCCCCTCCCCTTCCCCTTTCCATCCCCTCTACTCCCCCAATCTTCCCCTCCTCTTCCCCTCTACTCCCCCAATCTTCCCCTCCTCTTCCCCTCTCCTTCCCCTCTTCCCCTCTATTCCCCCTCCTCTTCCCCTTTCCTTCCCCTCCTCTTCCCCTTTCCATCCCCTCTGCTCCCCCAATCTTCCCCTCTCCTTCCCCTCCTCTTCCCCTCTCTTTCCCCTCCCCTTTCCCTTTCCTTCCCCTCTGCTTCCCCAATCTTCCCCTCTCCTTCCCGTCCTCTTCCCCTCTCCTTCCCGTCCTCTTCCCCTCTCCTTCCCGTCCTCTTCCCCTCTTCCCATCTCCTCCCCTCCTCTTCCCATCTCCTCCCCTTCCTCTTCTCATCTCCTCCCCTTCCTCTTCCCATCTCCTCCCCTTCCTCTTCCCTTCTCTGTTCTTTCTCTCTTTTCTCCCTTCTCTCTTTCATCCTCCCGTCCCCTCGCCTCTCCCTCTCCCTCCTCATCCCCCTCCCCTCCCTACCAGCTTAACAACAAGCATTTTACATATCATTAAGCTAAGTATTCATGACCACCAGAATTTCCATGACTGGTTAAGAAGGGGGAGAATAACCATTTTTTAAAAGCTCATTTGGAGTGTTTTTTGTTCAGATTTTCATTTTTTAGCTTATATGACGTGTTTTTGTTCACGTACTAGTGTTTTGTTTTGTTTTTTTATTGAGGATAGAAATTCCCAGCATGTTGTGTTTATTGTTTTTCTGTATATGCGTCTGTGTTTCTCTTAACTGTATCTCTTATTTTTCCCCCATTCTCTGTCAGCTTCATCCCCTCACTCCATCTCTGACCTGCCTTTGTCTCATACCCATGTCTGTGATTTACCTGTATTTTTCTCTCCTGTGTGTTCTGTTGACCTCATCCTCTCGCTCCATCTCGATTCTCTGTGAGCTTCATCCCTTCACTCCATCTCTTATACTCTCGTCTGTGAGTTACCTGTATTTTTCGCGCCTGTGTTTTCTTTTAACCTCATCCTCTCACTCCATCTCCATTCTCTGTCAGCTTCATCCCCTTACTCTGACTTAACTTTGTCTCATACTCTCGTCTGTGATTTACCTATATATTTTTTCGTGTGTTCTGTTAACCTCATCCTCTCATTCCATCTCCAATACACATACAGGTACCATATTTTCTCTCTCCCTCGCACTTTATGGTTTCTTAATGCATGTGAGTCCATGAAGTGAGGTGTAAAAATTTGTCTGCCATTCTGCTTCATCTTCTTCGAATTTTTATTACGTCCTTCGCTTTCCTACCTGACGCATCATAGCACAGAGAATTATTTGTGGACAGAGAAACATTCCAAGCCTCTCTGAGCTTAGGAATATTAGCCGGCAGAGGAAAGTGGGAAGTAGAGGTGAAATAATAGGCTAACTTTTGTCCCCAGCCGTATATTAGAGTTTGGCTACCTCATCCTCTCACTCCATCTCTAGCACCTTTCTCATCCTCTCACTGCACCTTTGCCTCTTCCTCATCCTCTCACTCCATCTGTACATCTTCCTTATCCTTTCACTTCATTTTTGCATCTGACTCATCCTCTCGCGCCATTTTTGCATGTTACTCATCCTCTCACTCCATATCTACGTTTAACTCATCCTCTCACTCCATCTCAACATCTTCCTTATCCTCTCACTCCATCTCTACGTTTAACTCATCCTCTCACTTCATATCTGCATCTTCCTTATCCTCTCACTCCATCTCAACATCTTCCTTATCCTCTCACTCCATCTCAACATCTTCCTTATCCTCTCACTCTATCTCTATGTTAAAACTCATCCTCTCACTCCATCTCTGCATCATCCTCATCTTCTTACCCCATCTCTGCACCTCCTCATCCTCTCACTCCATCTCTGCATCTTCTTCATCGTCTCCTTCCATCTCTGCATCTTCCTCCTTCTCTCATTCCGTCTCACAGCTTTCCATGTATCCTCCCTGCTCCTCCTCCTCCTCCTCCTCCTCCTCCTGTCAGTCCCAGAAATACCAGCTTATCCTTGCTTCATTCTTGACTAATCTATCGCCTATAGTCAGTTCGTTTTTACCTGCTATAACTGAACCATTTCCACAACTTTAATACCAAGTCGAAAGTTAATGAAATTCAGTGAACCATTGAAATTAGAAATGCGTCTCCCTGATTACTAGTCGAATAGGAATGCGTCTCCCTGATTACTAGTCGAATCACGCGTCCAGTCTGACTACACGTGGATATCAGTTGAGGTGAAAGGGGTTACAGATCTTCATTAGGGTAGAGGAAGTGCGCTACAACTCACCTAAACATCCATAAGTGAAGAAGACTGCTTTCAAGGCTCACCTGCAAGGAAAAGATGTATAATTAGCTTGGCTCGTAAATTGTGCTTAAACTGTGCTTAATATAATTTTCATGTATAATTAGCTTGGCTCGTAAATTGTACTTAAACTGTGCTTAATATAATTTTCATGTATAATTAGATTTGCTCGTAAATTGTACTTATACTGCGCGTAATATAACTTTCATGTGTAATTAGCTGTGCTCGTAAATTGCGGTTTGTGTAATTTTCATCTGTAATTAGCTTGGCTCGTATATTGTACTTCATATAATTTACATTTATAATTAACTTGGCTCGTAAATTGTGATTTATATAATTTGCATGTTCAGTTAGCTTTCTCGTAAAGTATGTTCAGTACAGTTTTCATGAATGATTAACTTTGCTCGTAAATTGTGCTTTATATTATTTTCATGCGAAGTAATTACTGTATCGAATATGTGGAGTGTAAATTATTAATATTAATCTCCAATACATCCTTTTATTTCTGTCCTTGCCATCTCCAGGCACTTATATTCAGGTTCAGAGACTTCGAATTTGAGGAGTTAGGTACATTGAATATTAACCCCTTCTATACTATTTTTTTTTAATTTTTTGTAACGTTAGGAAGAAGGAACCAAAGGCCAGATGCAAGATTTTTCCCTCCAAGAGAGAAAAAAAAATGAGCCAAATTCAAAGTCCGTTTTTGAATTAGGTATAACTGATTGTCTGTATTAACCCCTTCGTTACTATTTTTTTTTTTTTTTAGCAAGGAAAAAGAACCGAAGGCCAGAAGCCAGCAAGAAAGTTCCCTCCAAGAAAAAATAAAAAACAAAATAACAGCCTAATTCAAAATCCGTTCATTTAGAGATGCCTGGACACATGGCGTTTACAAGACAAAAATAAAGACAAAGTAACAGAGAGCCAAATTCAAGATCCTTTCATTTCAAGAAGCCTGGACACAGTTGCATCTAAAACACTGGAGGTCATAGGCAGAGTGCATTCCCCAGCTGAATAAAATCGTCTGGTTGTATCGGAATAAAAATCCATCCTATCCAGTGGTGCATTTAATATTTTACTCCTTCCACCTCCAGACGATTTTTCTTCAATTTAGGAGTTTGGGAAATCACTCAAAATAGTGTGAAAAAACAGAAATAAAAATGGAAACTACCATATCGGATTTGTGAGATTAAATAACATCGTATTGAAGGGGTTATGTAATTGTTTAACGTGTGGAAAGAAAATTGACTTATGATTAATTTGATGGGTAAATAGTGGAATGTTTGTTGTTTGAGAGAGAGAGAGAAAGAGAGAGAGAGAGAGAGAGAGAGAGAGAGAGAGAGAGAGAGAGAGAGAGAGAGATCAGAGGGAGGGATCCTAAGACGCAGGGTATATTGAAAAGAGGGAGAGGGTGAAAAAAAGTGAGGGAGGAAAAAAAGGGGAGAGAGGGGAGAGGAGCAAAGAGGGAGCGAAGAGTTGAAGGGAGGGAGGAAAGGACAGGGAGAAAAGTAAGAGAGAAAAGGGCGGTAGGAAAACAGAACGGGGAAGGGAGAGAAGAGGAGAAAGAAGAGAGGCGATAAATGAGGGAGAAGAGGAGGGAGGGTGTGATGGGGAGAGGAGAGAAGGAAGGAAGGGAGAAAGGAAGAGGAGAAAATATCGGTTTGTTGGAGGAAATGAGGAAGGAAGGAGGAAAGAAAAATGGTGAGAGGGAGGGAAATAGAGGAGGAGGGGAGGAAGAGAGAAGCAGGCAGAGAGGAAAGGAGAGGAGAGAAGGAGGGATGGAAAACAGAAGAGTAAATGAAAGGAAAGGGCAGGGATTAATGGAGAAGAGAAAGAGGGAGGGAGGAGAAAAAAGGGGACGAGAATAGCGTAAGGGAACGAAAAGGGAAGAGGAGGAGGATGGGAGGGAGATAAGAAGAGAAGATCATAGGAGGAGAGGAGAAGAAAGCAAGGAGA
>NC_137020.1:25488962-25583962 GCF_032717465.1 Coenobita brevimanus
CCCTTCCCTTCCCTTCTCTCATCTCTTCTCTTCTCTCTGTCACGGGGTTTTTTATATTATCACGGTAATTTTGATATAAATGGTTAAATATTATTTAATTTGATAATATTCAATAATATTGAAGAGCAGAGACAATGATTGTCTTGCTACATCAAGCAACGATTACTTTACGCTGATTTGCTAAGATTCTCTAAGAACGAGAGTTTATAAACTTTCTCAACAGTACACAGCAGAGACTAATTACTCACAATTGCTGAATTACTGTACTGTTAGCCTCTGGAGAAAGTTACATCACCCCTGACAATAAATAACTAATACTAATAATAATAACATCAGGTTCTTGCTGATGCATTAACTCCTGGCACAACGGATTTTAAGTTAATACAACAAGACTGGTCTAAGTACCAGTTATGAAAGCAAAACGTTTATGCAAGCTAGGAGCTATATGGAAAATAAGCTTAATTATGGAGAAATGAAACAAGATTTACTCTACATTAAGCTCAAGAAATAGAACTGTTAAATTTATTAATTACAAAAATAAATTTAACATTACATTTCAAATCAAATCAATGAGACGCACTCGCTCACTCACACAAGCTAATACTTACGCCTAGGAAAAACACCTTAACTAAGCTCTTAAAACTACAAAATACACAAAAGAAATACCAGTCGATGAATACTGTGTATCACCACTAAGGTGGGAGAGCTGGGATTAACTGTACTAATGGAGCTTGGGGTGCTAGCTGACCTCTCCACTTCTGAGCACAGACCCTTTCTCCGTCACAGCAAACACAAAACTGAATTCAAATAATGCATAAGCAGTACGCACAGGCCACCGGAAGAAGGCGTGGCTAACGGTTGAATGAAGCAGAGGCAAACGATAAAGAAATAATTGTATCGCTCAGTAGCGCACTTAGTGACGTGCATTAAATCGGTCACTTTTTGAAAACGGTGACGAATTATTTGAAAAGTATACCCCGGAATGGAGAGAGAAACGGTTAACTGAGCGATACACAGTGAGTTTTCCACTAATAGTTCGTGGCTTCTCACAAAAAGGAAATGTCGCGAATTGATTCGTGACATTACGCCCCATGAAAATTAAATCTTTCTTCCTTCAGAAGAATGATTTCAATATACATACATATAAATCCTAACTCAGTCACACAAGATTCACACTGTGGTGTGTGTGCTATCCTGCTACAGGAGAAAATCGCAGTCGCCAGTGAGCGAAAAAACCTCGTATTTACGTTAATAGAAGCAAGCTTGAGGGAAAAACTCCGTGACGACGGTGAAAATCCTGTACTCAGGTCAAACTGAGCGAAAATTCGCTACATTTACACTGACAACTAATTGTTGTGTAGCGTGGTGTATGTAATACACGGTGTAGGTGTGACAGTTGTAGTGTAACTGTACCTACGTGTAAAATGACAGTAAATAATATGGCGACGACGAAGGCAGAGGAGAAGAGGCGGCAGCGTGCGGCAGACGATCAGCTGGCCCGCACAGCAAAACTGCTACACCCATTGCTGAACCTGCAAAACCAATTGAGGTGGAGCATCAAAAGTGTCAATGGGACAAAATTCTTATTATGTTACAATTACTCTCTCTGGCTAGCAGTCAGTACATGCTATGAAAAGTACGCTCGAGGTCGCCATTAATTTTAGCACACGATTATGGTCGGCAAGTTGAGAATCCCTGTGCAAACTCGGGTCTTCCATAGCCTCGAACTGCACACGGGTCCTCAACCTGTGCCTCAACCTACAGTACTTATATTAATATCGGAGAGCTGAGAAACCTTGTGCAAACTTGGGTCTTCCATAGCCTCAAGTCGCCTCTGCAGAGTTCTCACTTCCCCCTTAACCTACAGTACAATACTTATAATAGTACCGGGAAGCTGAGAATCCTTGTGCAAACTTGGGTCTTCCATAGCCTCAAGTCGCCTCTGCGGAGTTCTCTCTCGAACTTCCCCCTTAACCTACAATACTTATGTTAGTATCGGGAAGCTGAGAATCCTTGTGCAAACTTGGGTCTTCCATAGCCTCAAGTCGCCTCTGCGGAGTTCTCTCTCGAACTTCCCCCTTAACCTACGGTACATATATTAGTACCGGGAAGCTGAGAATCCTTATGCAAACTTGGGTCTTCCATAGCCTCAAGTCGCCTCTCAACTTCCCCCATAACTTAAGGTACATAATATGCATGTACAGGCCCTGGACATACTGTGTCCTGTGGGGCCAATGGGCGAGACATCAGGTCTGCACCCACTTCACCACTACCCTGTGTCTCAACTGACTCAGAGATTACAGGTGTGGTTATGAACGGCACAGGAAGGACATGTCCCTGATCAGTGGTGATACTTTGGCACACACTGCAGGAACGGACAAAACTGTCTATGTCTCGTCCCATCCCTGGCCAGAAAAAGTCAGCTCGGATACGGCCCTGGGTCTTCCTTTTGCCCATGTGACCTCCTGAGGCTGAACAATGACCCCATTGTAACACTGCTGGGCGGTACTTGGCGGGAACGACAAACTGCAGTCGAACCTCGCCCTCGGGTGTTCGTGACTCACGGTAGAGCCGTCCTTGTTTACGAAGGAACTTGGCTCGACCTCCCCGTGAATACTTGATCACTCGACCCTTTTGTTTGTTCCGCACGGCAGCAAGTGTCGGGTCAGAATGTTGTTCTTGTACAACAAGTTGACTGCACATCAGATCTTGCAGCGATTCAATGATCACTGGGGTGACACAGTCTGGAGCCTCAGCCATGGCTCGTGTTACCGCAGCAGCCGAAGTCTGAGTGGCGCCATCATCGGAGCAACAATCCTTGGCTCCTTGAATATTGCCTACTATAAAGTCAAATAGAGGCTCTGGCATGACAACTGCAAGTGTCGTACCAGTATAAAATGGAGATGCCACCTGGATACATGCCTCAGGGAACAATCTCACTGATCCATCAATAAGGCTTGCATGGATCTGTCGACCTGTATACTGCTCAGGCCGAACTAAACTCTGCTTGACAGAGCAACCTGAGGAACCATTGTCTCTCAGGACCTTCACAGGAATGTCTCCCACAAACCCTGGCTGAACCAGGAAGGTACTGTCACCTGTGGGAGGGCCTGTGGAGGAAGCAGCTAGCCACTCATGAGGCTGCTGAATTGATGTGGCAAACATTGTGCCTTGAGGGTTATATTGGGAAGATGGAACATTGGCCATCTTTGGAGGGGAGTTCACTGTCACTGTGGGACTAGTGAACTGTGGGGAAGTACCCACACTGGTAGGGACGTGACCACCAGGCTGCTGCTGAGGAATGAAGGCTGCATTTGCTTCCTGCCTCTTTTGAGCTGGTGGTGAAAAAGTTTGTCCCGACGGTCGGTTGCGTGGCTGATACTGCTGCTGGTTGGGGTGCTTGTTGTACCGCTTCCACTCAGGTTTCTGAGTGTTTTGCCCCTGGTCCTTCCACTGCGGTTTTGGACCCTGGCCATTATTCTGAGAATGACCTTGTTGCTGGGATTCAGTCTGAGACTGCTTCCCAGACTTATCAGTATCTTTTCTGCTCCAGGTGTTTTGCTTACGAGCTTGATACCCGTATGCAGTAAAGAATGCGTCAGCCTTCTCTGCCATTTGGCTGGCATCTTTCACCTGGCAGATCTTAAGCTGTGCTATGAGCTCAGCAGGCCACGACCTCTCTAGCTGTGTACGCAGCATAAGGTCAATTATCCCCTCACGCGTGGAAGGAGTTTCATCTTTTTCCATCCACTCATTTAAGTAAGCTGTGAGACGATCAAGGAACTGAACAGCTGTCTCCTTGTCTTGGAGACGAGCTCGCATGAACTGAACTTTGGCGTCGTCTACTGTGAGACCATACGCCTTAATGAGTGCAGCTTTCATCATCTCATATGTGAGATTGTCTCCACGAATTCTGTGGAGAATATCGAGGGCAGGGCCCTCAAATAAACTAAGAAACTGAAGCCGCTTAGCTGCCTCATCCAGTTGATATAAGTCTGCCATGTCCTCAAAACGAGCTATGTACGGCTCGATTCGCTCGCTTTCCTTGTATGAAGGAAGCTTGATGTGCGTGGGGTCGCCAGGACATGTGCAGGGAGAAAGCTCGTGGAGCTTGGACCAACTGCAGCAGACGTGTCTGAAGCCAAGGAATCTCGCTTGAGCTTCAGCACTTCAAGTTCATGTTTTTCTCGTGCTTCTCGCTCGGCACGTTCGTGTTCTCGTTGTTCCCGCTCGTATTCGCGCTCTTTCTCACGCTGCTCTTGTTCATATGCACGCTCTCTTTCACGTTCCTCACGCTGTTCTCGCTCGTATTCGCGCTGTTCTCGCTCGCATTCGCGCTGAATCCTACGCTCTTCACGAGCATCTTTCTCACGTTCTTGCTCGTAATTGAACCGTGAGAGAACGTAACCCTGTATTTTCTCTGGGTCTGTGAGACCAATATCTTTGGCTTCCTGTACATAAGCACTGGCTGCCATGATGCTAGCTCAATTTACTAAGTATCCGAAACTGAGTACTGACTGCTTAGCGACGAATACTAATAAACACCAGTAAAGAATACAGACACAAGCTAGTGGTGACCAGTCTTATCCAGTTAACTGGCAAAGAATAAATCAAAAATGTAAATGACTGGGAAGACTCAATAATAAACACAATGGGTACGGCGACTTCCCAGAAGCGAATAAAATTGTCTGGCGTTACCAAGCATAAACTAGAGTTAGGTACTCTATTGATTAATAAAGCAAAATTCACTTGCTAAATTAAGGGTAAACACCAGTAAACTTGTGCCTATAAACTTTAATTATAAATACCTAAATATGAATGAGTGAGCACTATCTCGTGAATAGCTTTAGAGCTAGGAGTTAATATCCTGGCGAGGTCGCCAATTGTCACGGGGTTTTTTATATTATCACGGTAATTTTGATATAAATGGTTAAATATTATTTAATTTGATAATATTCAATAATATTGAAGAGCAGAGACAATGATTGTCTTGCTACATCAAGCAACGATTACTTTACGCTGATTTGCTAAGATTCTCTAAGAACGAGAGTTTATAAACTTTCTCAACAGTACACAGCAGAGACTAATTACTCACAATTGCTGAATTACTGTACTGTTAGCCTCTGGAGAAAGTTACATCACCCCTGACAATAAATAACTAATACTAATAATAATAACATCAGGTTCTTGCTGATGCATTAACTCCTGGCACAACGGATTTTAAGTTAATACAACAAGACTGGTCTAAGTACCAGTTATGAAAGCAAAACGTTTATGCAAGCTAGGAGCTATATGGAAAATAAGCTTAATTATGGAGAAATGAAACAAGATTTACTCTACATTAAGCTCAAGAAATAGAACTGTTAAATTTATTAATTACAAAAATAAATTTAACATTACATTTCAAATCAAATCAATGAGACGCACTCGCTCACTCACACAAGCTAATACTTACGCCTAGGAAAAACACCTTAACTTAGCTCTTAAAAATACAAAATTCCCAAAAGAAATACCAGTCGATGAATACTGTGTATCACCACTAAGGTGGGAGAGCTGGGATTAACTGTACTAATGGAGCTTGGGGTGCTAGCTGACCTCTCCACTTCTGAGCACAGACCCTTTCTCCGTCACAGCAAACACAAAACTGAATTCAAATAATGCATAAGCAGTACGCACAGGCCACCGGAAGAAGGCGTGGCTAACGGTTGAATGAAGCAGAGGCAAACGATAAAGAAATAATTGTATCGCTCAGTAGCGCACTTAGTGACGTGCATTAAATCGGTCACTTTTTGAAAACGGTGACGAATTATTTGAAAAGTATACCCCGGAATGGAGAGAGAAACGGTTAACTGAGCGATACACAGTGAGTTTTCCACTAATAGTTCGTGGCTTCTCACAAAAAGGAAATGTCGCGAATTGATTCGTGACACTCTCCACACCTCTCATCTCTTCCTTTCCCTTCCCTTCCCATGCTTCATCCCCTTCCCTTCCCTTCTCTTCTCATTCTCTCTCTCTCTCGAATTGGGTGAGGAATAACTGGTCTGACGGGATAGTTCGTCTCTGTCAGTCTCGGCTCCAGGATTATTGATTGAGCCGAAAAATTACTTTGCTGCCGAAATTGACGGTAAAGTTGAAAAGTTTATGGAGGTGGAGAAATGATGGCGAAATGAGGCTTAAGAGAGAGAGAGAGAGAGACTGAAAATTTTTGAGAGGAGGGAGGAGGACAGTGATAAGTTAATGTGGTAAAAATTTGAGTCAGGAATGGTAAGAGGGAAAATTAAACAAAAATAAAAAATAAATAGGAATGTAAAAAGTGATAAATATAAAGAGAATCACGAAGAGTTCAGAGAAAGCGCCAGAATTAAAAGAAAAATAGAAATTAGAGATTTTAATGAAGAAACGGGCTCTGAACCACATAGGAATTGAATACATGCTGGAGGAGAGAAAGAGAGAGAGAGAGAGAGAGAGAGCAAGCAGTGTATTTCCAGTAAAAATGAGAGCACTAAAATGTAAACATAGATAAATAAGCAAGATCGAAAGAGGAGATGGGACAGTAAAGGTAAATTTTGAATAAGAAATTAGAATATTATGAAGGGTGGAGAGGAAGAATGATAGAGAATGGAGAGCGAATAAAAAGAGTGAAGGAAATAAAGAATGACGAGGGAATGAAGAACGATGAGTGAATAGAAAAGAAGATAGACTAAAAAATGAATGAAAGGGAATGCAAATGGAACTGAGACTGGATGAAGAGTGAAGAGTAAATAGAGGTGGAAATGAAGAGTGAATAAAGAGAGTGGATAAAGATAGGATGAAGAGGGAGTAAAAAATATAGGACGATGAATGAATAATGACAGCATGAAGAAGGAAAGAATGAAGAGATGAGAAAAGCAAAGTGACAGTGAAAAATGAAAAAGAAAATGAAAGTAAAAAAATTAGAGAGAAACTGTAAATAAGGAAGTAGGAAGAGTTTGGATTTTTAAAGAGAGAGAAAAGACGAATAGAGGTAGGATGGTTGGGAGAAGATCAAAGAAAGAAAAAGATGAGAGAAGGAAGAAAGCAGGCAAGTAAAAGAAGGGAGGGAGGGAGGGAGGAAGGAAGGAGAAAAAATCAAGGAAAGAGGCAAGGTCAGAAGAAACTAAAGGCAGAAGGAAGGAGAAAAAGAAAATGATTGAAAGGAAAAAGAAAGCACACACACACACACACACAAAAAAGAAAATAAAAGATACCAAGCGAGAAAATGCTTAGGAGGAGGAGAAAGAGGGGAAAGAAGAGGAGGAGGAGGAGAGGAGGAAGAAAAAGCGAATAGAAAAAGAGGAGGAGGAAGAGTTAGTGATGAAAGAGGAAGATCAAGGAGACAAGAAGATAGAGCAGACCCGCAGGCAGGCTTATACCGGGAAACACACACACACACACACACACACACACACACACACACACACACACACACACACACATCCATGTAAACATCCTCAAACCCAGACACGCACACGTAAATAACATAAAAACTCCAGTGTAGACACACACACACACACACACACACACACACACACACACACACACACACACACTAGGGAACCGTGAAGGAGGTCGGGGTGAGAGATTGCCTGTGTGTGTGTGTGTGTGTGTGTGTAAGACTGTATGAGCGTCTTTAAAACTGTATATGTGTGTAAGTTGTAGGCACAGTAAATAAACGTACCTGAATTTTTGTATTGTTGTCAGTGCCTCGTCGGCGCTAATACCCACCGTCCATATTGAGTGCATGTTAGGGGTCTTTTTCTCGTCCATACGGTCTAAAATACGTCAGCATATTCCTCTATCCGAACAGGACTAGGCAATTTCACCTTTATAATCCCACTCAATACGGCCTAAAATAAATCACCAAGTTCCTCTATTCTGACAGCACTAGACAGCCAGCTTTCACCTCTATGGTAGTGTCCATAAGGGTTATTAAACAGCCTAATTATGTAGATGGTTAATTAACTGCTAATTAGGTTTGGAGAGGAAGATGCTGTTGATATAACACTTTCTTTTATTAATTGGGTTTCTGGGAGAGAGAGAGAGAGAGAGAGAGAGAGAGAGAGAGAGAGAAATAGCCGACTGGGAAGGTGAGGTTGATCTTTCGCAAATTAAAAAAAAAAAAATTATAAAAGCAAATACCACCACCACCACCAGCAACAACAACAACAACAACAACAACAACGTAACCCCTTCAGTCCGGTGACGCGCATAGTATTTTCCATCTGTTTCTTGCTGGCACCAGACGATTTTAGTCAGCTGTTAGGAGGGTTTTTGGAATGTAGTAAGTAAATAGATACAGCCTTCATTAGCCCCTTCACTACTTTAGATCCATCGTATTATTGAGTAACGCCGTCTGGAGGATGCAAGAAGTAAATATCACTTCACCGGATTGAAGAAACTAAGCACGCGCCACGCTCCTCAACAGCAGAGAGTTGTAGTGCAAGTAGATACCTAATAATAAAAAAAGAACTATGCTAATTTATACAAAGCTGTTGAGACCACACCAACAAGGATGAAAATCAGGAGGGGAGAAAAGTTATCTATCAGTCTGTCAATAGCCAGACGCTATAATCCCGCAAGGGCCCATTTGGCCATGAGATAGTTGTTTCACGGGAGGGGTCACTAACCCACCGCCAACCTACTTTTTGACAGGTAGGGAACGCGTATGGGTTGGTTATATGGTTTCCACCCAGCGTTGTAAATGGTTTTCTGGCTTGCTGGAAATCATGTGACTCATCACCCAATGTAAAGCCACATGAAAAGGAAAGAAGAGTGATAAAAAGTGACAAGATAGATGGGAGATATAGGAAGAGAGGAGGGCAGACACAGAAAAAGAATGATAAAGATGAAGGAAGAAGTAGGCAGCACTGCATCAAGAGAGTGAGAAAATTTATCAGGAAAAATATATAACAGATGGAGTATAAAATTTATACTTTAATGTCTAGACGCTTTTGCCTGCATTATCAATTACATACATACATACATTATATATATATATATATATATATATATATATATATATATATATATATATATATATATATATATATATATATATATATATATATCCGACAAGGATAGTATGTTTTCTTCCCAGTTTGTTTGTTTGTCTGTTAGCAGGATTACTTGCAAACTAAGAGAGACATGGACCAGATTTGGTGGGTAGATAGCCCATGTCCCAGGGAACGAGTGATTAACTTATGGGACCGATCCGGATCGTATTACAGATTCTGGATCTGGAAAACATTTTTTGTGAAACCCTGATCAATGCTAAGAAAACCAAACCCATCATGAAGAGTGGTTTGGAAATTACGTAGCCCTTGTCGGAGAGATGCGCTCCACTGAGTGGCCCTCTGGTTATTTATTTATTCGTTTTAATTTTAGTTCTCAGAAGGATGAGCATGTTATTTACTAGTATTTATATATTTTTTCCTTTCTGGGGGATGAGTTTAGATTCTCTCTCTCTCTCTCTCTCTCTCTCTCTCTCTCTCTCTCGTTTATCCTCTCACTTACTGTTCCTTCTTTTACCCAACTCTCCCAGTTGCCGCTTTTCATGCCTGATTTTTATCTCCCACTCTTTTCTCTAACTTTCCTCCTTTCCCTTTCTTCTCTTTATTCTTCTCGTAATATTCTCCTTTACTTCCGCTTCCTCCTTTCCTACATTTCTCTTTACTTCCCGATCTTTCCCATTTTCTTCTTCCCCCCCTCTCTTTTTCCTTCCAACCTCTTCTCCACCCATCCCAGCATCCCCCCTTCTACCTCTCCCCTTTCCTCTCCCTGCATATCCTCCCCCTTTCTTTGGCTTCCCCACCCCTTCCCTTCTCCTGTCAACTTCTTCATCTTTCCTCCCAATCCCCCCCTCCCCATCATGCACTTTTCTCCCCTCTTCCAACTCACCCTTTTCATTTTCTCCTATGCTTTGTGCTTCTCATTTTGCTTCCTCCCCTTCCTTCCTTCCGTCCTTCCTTCCGTCCTTCCTTCCGTCCTTCCTTCCTTCCTTCCTTCCGTCCTTCCTTCCGTCCTTCCTTCCTTCCTTCCTTCCTTCCTTCCGTCCTTCCTTCCTTCCCTTTCCCTCTTATTCTTTGTTCTTTTCATTTGCCTTTCCCTCTCCCTTCCCCTTTCCTACATTATTTTCATTCCTCTGCTGTCTTTCCAATTCCCTACATGTCCTTCCCCCCCCCCCTCTCTCTCTCTCTCTCATATTGCCTCCTTTCCTCCTTTCTTTCACCCTATCCGCCCCTTTCTTCCCTTGCCTTCTTCCTCTTCCTTTTTTTCCCGTATCAACTTATCCCTGTCTTTTCCTCTTCTCACTTTCCTTCTGTCCATTCTTCTTTTTTTCCCCACTTCCGTTTCCCAGCATTTATTTCTCTCCCATTCCCCAAACTTCCTCCATATCTTTTATTTCCATTCCTTCCCTCTCTCTTCCCTTTCCCTTCATTTCTATATTTTCCCTTTCCCTAAATTTCCTCCACCTCATCCTCTCCCTCCACTCTCTCCCTTCCTCCCTTCTCTCTTTCTTATCCCTCAATTTCCTCCTCTTCCCTTACCAAAATTTCCTCTTTCCTCTCTTCCTTTCCCTCCACTCCTTCCCCCATTTCCCTCCACCCACACACTTATACCACCCACGCCCTCTCCCTCACCATCACCTCCCTCCCCCTCCCCCTCTCCCTCCCCCTCCCCCTCCCCCTCCCTCAGTAAACTACGCTTCACCTGGATATAAACAAGCCAGGTTGGGGATTCTGGTTTCTCTCTCTCTCTCTCTCTCTCTCTCTCTCTCTCTCTCTCTCTCTCTCTCTCTCTCTCTCTCTCTCGGTACACCCCGCCTGATATAAACAACCCGTGTTGGGGATTGTGTCCGTCTCGTAAACAGTGATATGGGGGAGTCACTCGTCTTTTTGCCTTACACTCACCATTATCTATCATCCCACGTCATGCTGGAGGGATTGGTGGTGGCGGAGAGAGATTGGAGGGAGGAGAGGGAGGGATGATGGAGGAAAGTGAGAGAATGTGAGGGGAGGATGGATGGGAGGAGTGCAGGTCAGGATCGTGAGAGATGATTGCACAGTTGAGGTAGGATGGAGGAAAGGGTTAGGGGTGGAGGGAATAGGGAGGGATGAGGGGTGGAGGGAATTGCGATTGGGAGGGAGAGAGATTGAAAGGATTGAGAGTCGGGGGAGGGAGAGAGGGAAAGAACTAGGATGAGTAGCCTATGTGGTTAGAAGTGGGTAGGATGAATGGGGGAAGGGAATTATGGGATGGAAGGATGGGGGAGAAAAGATGGATGGGTGAGAGGAAAAGAGGGGACGAAGTAAAGGATGGTTATGTGGGTAACGGTGGGTAGGATGGGTGGGGGAAGGGAAGTGTGGGATGAAAGGATGAGGGAGAGGTGGATGGGAGAGAGAGAGAGATGAGGGGGAAAGAAGTGAGGGATGAGAGGAGTGAGGGGAAAGAAGTGAGGGGTGAGGAGGAAAGGAGTGAGGGATATACACAATTGGGGCCTCTGTCTTGTAAATATGGGTGTGAGGGAGTTACTGGTACCGGCGCCAGAATTTTTGCCATACACTCACCATTATCATTTTTTTCACGTCATGGTGGAGGGATTGGTGGTGATGGAGGGGGATTGGAGGTATGAGAGGGAGGGAAGTGAGGGATAGAGGGAGGGAGGAATGGAGGTAAGTGAGGGAGGGCTGAGGGAAAGCAAGGGAATTGAAGGATGACTGAAGGAAGTAATGACTGAAAGGGAGGGATAGATGGTAGGAATTGAGGGATGAGAGGGAGGGAGGAATGGAGGAAAGTTAGAGATGAGAGGGAGGGAGGGAGGGAGGGAGAGAAGGAAGGAGGGATGAATGCTTTAGTGAGATATGAGTGAGGGAGAAAGTTGAGTAGGAGGAAGGATGAGAGAGAGAGAGAGAGAGAGAGAGAGAGAGAGAGAAGGGGAGGGACGACAGGTGATGGAGGGAGAGGAAGAGGAATGGTGGAAAGAAAGAGGCTGGAAGAGTGATGGAGGGGAAAGGAGGAGATTTAGGAGGTGAGGGAGAGAGGGAGGAAACTTTTGAGTAAGACAGAGAGAAAAAAATATTGGATAGTGAAGGAAAAGATATAAGTGCAGAGAGAGAGAGAGAGAGAGAGAGAATATGCAGGTACTCAGGTAAAGGAGGGAGGGAGGGAGGGAGATAGAGAGGGATCGGGATGAGGCGAGAAGGATTTAAGGGAAAGGAAAATGTGAGAGGGAAATTGGAAGGAGTAGTTGGGAAAGATTGGAAGAGTGATAAAGGAGAGAGGGGGATAAAATAGAAGACAGGCACAGAGAACCCCGTGGACGAAATAGCACGAAGAAATATGAAAAAGGCTTGTTTCTGATAATGGAAATTGCCTCGCTTTAGCCTCCCTGTTTCCTTATCATGTAATTCCTTATCGCTCAGATTAGAACCATTTTGGCAAGATTAGTTTTTTTTTTTTCGTTCGTATAAAACAGTTTGAAGGAAATTGTACGTAGAAATATGAAAACTTATTTTCCAGTTATAGGTCTGGTTCCGTTTCCTTATCATTTAATACCTTATTTTTCGTATGACAACGTTTGGATGAAATAGCACGAAACAGTATGAAAACGTGTATTTCCATCAGTAGCATGAAGAATACACACACACACACACACACACACACACGCGCGCACACACACACACACACACACACACACACACATATAGATAGATAGATAGATAGATAGATAGACATATTTTACACACACACACACACAGTATAACTGCCTGTTTTACTGTGACTTTTTTTTTTTATTCCCTGTTTAGTCTATAACCGTGTGCACGAAATATCACGAAAAATTATCAAGAAATATGTATGTTTCTGATATCTGGTATTGCCTTCATTTACTTTCTTTTTCGTTATCAGTAAATTCGTTATCGTTCTTACATGAGTTGATTCCGTAATAACGTGGTTTTATTATTATTATTGTTATTATTAGTATTAGTATTAGTATTATTGTGGAAGCTGTGAAGAAAGTCAAATTGAGGAAAGCCCCAGGAATTGATGGAGTGTGTGGTGAACTGCTGAAGCATGGAGGAGAGATAGTAGTAGAATGGGTGCGGAAGATGTGCAGATTGGCCTGGGAGGAAGGTAGAGTCCCGGAAGATGGGAAGTCAGGTATAATTATTCCCTCGTACAAGGGAAAAGGGGAGAAAGAAGTGTGTGGTAATCATAGGGGCATTTGTCTTCTTAGTAATAGGAAAAGTGTATGGTAGGATACTTATTGACGGGGTTAGAGAAATAACAGAGGAATTAGTTGGAGAAGAACAGGGAGGCTTTAGGAAGGGAAGAGGTTGTGTAGATCAGATATTCATTCATAGATCTTTGGTGGAAAAGTTTCTAGAGAAGGGGATGAAGTTGTATGCGGCCTTCATGGATTTGGAGAAAGCATATGACAGGGTGGATAGACAAGGATTGTGGAAAGTATTAAGAATATATGGAGTAGATGGGAAGTTGCTGAATGCTGTGAAGGGTATGTATGATGGTGCTAAGGCTGCAGTGCGTGTAGATGGTGAACTGAGTGAATTTTTCTCTTTGAAGGTTGGGTTGAAACAGGGATGTGTCATGTCTCCATGGTTGTTCAATCTGTCAATGGTTGGGGTATTAAAAGATATAGAAGGTAGGGCAGTGGATGTTGGAGTGGCCCTAGTGAGAGAGGGTAGTGTTTGGAAACTCCCTGTACTGTTGCAGATGATACTGTGTTGTTAAGTGAAGACGAAGGGGAGCTGCAAGGCTTTGGTGGATGAGTTTGGGAGAGTGTGTAAGAAACGGAATCTAAAGGTGAATGTAGGGAAAAGCAGAGTGATGGTCTTTGAGAGATCAGTGAATGTACAGTGAGATTGGATGGTGAGGAATTGGAAAATGTGAGTACGTTCAAGTACTTGGGGAGTGTGATGAATAAGGATGGAAGTTTGGAGGGTGAAGTGCTTGAAAGGGTACTACAAGGAAGACGGGTTGCTGGTTCCTTGAAAGCAGTGATAAGAAACAGGGTAGTGAGCATGGAAGTGAAAAAGTTACTACATGACAGTATTGTGATACCAACTTTAACATATGGAAGTGAAGCTTGGACGTTGTTGGAAGGACACAAGTAAAGAGTGAGAGCAGTGGAAATGAGTTATTTAAGAGGAGCCTGTGGAGTCACATGGAGAGACAGGCTGACAAATGAAGATATAAAGGAGCTTTGTGGTGTGGATGTGGATGTGATAGGAAGCGTTAGGAGTAACACACTGAGGTGGTTTGGCCATGTGGAGAGGATGGAGGATGAAAGACTGACGAGGAGAGTATGTGAGTGAGGTGGAGGGTGGGAGAGGGAGGGGGAGGCCGAGGATGAGATGGAGGGATGGAGTGGAGAGGTATATGGAGAGGGGGGTGTGAGTTGGGAGCAGTGCAGTGAAATGGCGGGTGACCGGGTGGCGTGGAGTTGATTTGTTTGTGGCCACCCCGTTCGGGATTAAGGCGTCTGGCAATAGATAGATAGGTAGATTATTATTATTGTTATTATTATTTTTATTATTAACGCAGGTGATGTGTTTGCATTCGCCTCGCAGTCTGTATGTGCACTATGTTCGGACTGGTCACTTCACTCCGATGACATGACATACTTTATCCCAGCTATATTCAGAAGTTAAAATTCAACATATTTCACGTCACTACCAACTACCACCATCGCTGCCGCAACTTCTACCACCATTCCTACCATTACCGCCACATACCAGAACTACGCTATAATAACGCTTCCCCTTACTATCACCATCACAGTCAGTAGTCTCACTTTTATTGCCATAATTTTTCGTCTTATCGTAATAGCTATCATCATATTCTGTCCCGTATCAAGTATTATTATGTTCTGTTGTGTCTAATTTCACGAAAGTTGAAGGGGACAAGGGGAGGGAAAATGAGGAGGAGGAAGGGGAAGAAGGAGGAGAAAAGTATAAAGATGAGGAAGAAGGAAGGGGAATAAAGAAGAAGGGGAAGTAGGAGGGGTAAAGATAAGGGACAAAGGGAAGAAGGAAGGGGAAAGATAAAGAAGAAGGAAGAGAAGGAAGGGAAAGAGATGAAGAAGGAGGGGAAAGAGGTGAAGAAGAAGGGGAAAAAGAAATGGAAAAATGATAAAGAAGAAGGGGAGATTGGGGGACGAAAAAGAGGAGGAAGTTATGGTGTGGGATGGAAGAGGTAGTTGCAGATAGATGGAGCGAAGGGCAGGGAGAGAGAACGAAGTACTGGGAGCAAGGAAAAGTGAAAGTTGGGGAGCAAGGAAGAAGGAAGGAAAATGAGGAGAAGGTGTAAGAAAGAAGAACCAGAAGCAAGAGAAGGAAGAAAGAAGAAACGGAGAGAAGTAGGAAACAGAAATGAAATGGAAACTAGGAAGGTGTAATAGTTATTCACCTTCATATCACAACCACACTCAACCAGACATCTCTTCCTCCATATTCACATTCCACTACATATCGCAGCTCACACCTTCATTCCACTGTTCATTCCATCCCGCACTACAACACACAGACACTCCATAACGCACCCTCACACCACTGCACATCACCTCTTAGTCCCACACCTACACATCACCACCCCAACACCACACCCTCACCACCCCCTATACCACCATTTACACCTTACGACACCTTTGTTACACCATTTATTACTTTCCATATCACGACACATCCAGACTCCATAACACGTTTTCTCTGCACCACATATAGCCACCCACGTCACCACACCCTCTCTGCCCCCACACAGTGTCACCGTCACTTTAAGACACCTTTGTTACCTCCGCCAACGAAATTAGAGGAGGTTATGTATTCAGCTATGTTTGTCTTTGTTTGTTTGTTTGTCCACACGATATCTCCAGAAGTTCTTAATAAATTTCAATGAAATTTTGTGAAGCGTGGGCCATGTGCCAAGAAAGAATTGATTAAATTTTGGGGCGGATCCGGATCAGGACCCAATGTATCCCGCACAAAATCTCCAAAAGTTCACAGTGAATTTCAATAAAATTTTGTGAAGCATGGGCCATGGGTCAAGGAACAATTGATTAAATATTGGGGCAGATCTGGATCCTACTTGTTTCACACACTTATCTCCACGGATCCGAGTCTGGATCCTTTATAATGGCAGTGGCATTGACGGATGTATGCGCAGTTTGAGTGCTTTGTAGTTCCATTATGTATAACTCCCATTCCAGCGTAATACTGGCATTTCATAACATCCTCGCCGCAACGCTCATCACATATCAACACCCTCTCACTACCACATCACCACTTCATACCTCACATGTCACCAGTCTCACTTTAAGACATCTTTGATTATCACCACACCACGTACCGACACATCACCACCCCTGCACCTCAACACCCCTTTGCACACACATCATCCTTCCTACACCATTACACCTTTCCAAGAACGGCACGTGAGCACTACAGCCTTACCAGAAATAAAACAGCACGTACACCACAGTCGAAACATCATTCCATCACTCCGTTGTACCATCACTTATTATTTCTTACACCACCACAGTACCAGGCCACACCAGCTGCCCCACTTGCACCACACAATCTCACCACACCATTACCAGCATCATACTAACAACACCAGTATCCTGTATCTCGTTGCCATATCACAGCACACGATTGTAAGTTAATGTCATGTAAAGTCTCTTACATAAAAATCGTATCACTCCTAACACACCTTCATGTAATGACGGCACAGCTTTACCATATCACTTTATATACCACACTAGTACCACCATGTCATATCATACCACACTACACCACACCATGACGCACCATCACACCACGCTATCTTACCCTGTCATGTCACACCAGTACAGCAAACACAACTGCTATTCTGGTATTATACTCCTATCACATTACATCACCTCATTGCTGTATTCACCTCGCCATACCACCTTGTCCTACCACATATCATCGATACACCTTGGCATTACGTATTTCAGTATAGCACCACACCGCTAACCACATTAAATCATGCATTATACTCACTACTGAACCACACCACACCACACCACACCATCTCATCTAACACCACGACGCAGCACTGTCATTATAACCACAGCATAAATATAAGACTCTGCTTATTACCACACCACAACAGAGAGCAGTACACCAACAAACCTCCACCACATCTCACTACACTACCTCACCGCACACCACACCACACTACATCCCACCCCGCCACCCCACCCCACCCCACAAGTCTCATCCCGCACAACAACTACACTAACACGCCTCACATAACTCCACACCCCACCACATCACAGCAACACACCACACATCACCACACCACAATCTCACCTTGCACCACAACACACCAGTACATCATCCCCGCCACAACATAAATAGTAGACACTCTGCTGGCACGGGCTCACTAAATCAAGGTTGTGTCGTGGAGGTATTTCATTCTTATTGTCCTCTCTTCCTCTCTAATCTCTCTCTCTCTCTCTCTCTCTCTCTCTCTCTCTCTCTCTCTCTCTCTCTCTCTCTCTCTCTCTCTCTCTCTCTCTCTCTCTCTCTCTCTCTCTTTCTCGAATATTTAGTCTTTCGTCGCACATCTATAATTTCCTCTGTGTGTGTGTGTGTGTGTGTGTGTGTGTGTGTGTGTGTGTGTGTGTGTGTAATACTAGTTGATAATAAAATAATAGTAATAATAATAATAATAATAATAATAAATGCTCTGGTACCTGTCGTAATCATAATGATGAATGGTTTTCTCATTAATTAAGTTTCCATACAGGTAAAAATATTAATGAGGTTTGATAATATATTGGTCATTTCTGGTGGTACCGTATATAGTAACTGAGTATAGTGTGTGTGTGTGTGTGTGTGTGTGTGTGTGTGTGTTTGTTACAATGCGACACACACACACACACACACACACACACACACACACACACACACACACACACCGTTGTATCGATCCCAGGAGATACCATGCTAGGCACAGCAGGTCTCCAGTGTCTCATGAGAGAGAGAGGGAGAGAGAGGGGGAGAGTGAGAGAGAGATTGAAAGAAGGAAATCAGGAGAGGGAGATAGAAGTGAGGAGGAGGAAATGGAAGGAAGGAAGAGAGAGGGAGGAAAGAACAGAGGAAAACAATTTAATTTTTGAAATGGATACTTAAATATGACTGGGAAAATGCCGGGGAGAGAGGAGGAAGAGAGGGGAGAGAGAAGGGAGGAAGGAAGGAAAGGGAGAAGAAAAAGCGAGAGAGGGAGAAAGAGAAGAGAGAAAATAAGTAGAACCTAAAATGTGACAAATATGAAGAGAGAGAGAGAGAGAGAGAGAGAGAGAGAGAGAGAGAGAGAGAGGGAGGGAGAAGAGAGAGAGAGTAAAGCCTGTATGAATGAGGGGAATAAGAAGAGATAGGTGCTAAAGAGAAAGGGGAAGAGGGGAGAGAGACAAGGAAGAGGGAGGAGAAAGAAGGTATTAGATTGAAATGATAAGGGGAGAGGGGAAAATGGGACTGGAAGATTTCACGGAGAGAGAGAGAGAGAGAGAGAGAGAGAGAGAGAGAGAGAGAGAGAGAGAGAGAGATTTATACTGAAACCGGCATCACTTGAGAGAAGGGAAGCACATTCTAGACAGTGATGGTATTAGATTGTGTGTATGTGTGTGTGTGTGTGTGTGTGTGTGTGTGTGTGTGTGTGTGTGTGTGTGGAAGAGGCAGATCATCAAAATAAAAATGAACATTATAGCCTTAAACTTTTGAAAGGTGGCAGCTGATTGGTTGTCCGGGTGCATTCATTATTAACGACCCATTTTAAATTATGTTCAATGTTATAAGGGTCACAGTAACCTTTTGACGATAAGACTGTCCAGGTAAAATATATGTATAGTTATTTGTTTAGATTAATGTAAAAAACGGCGCCTTACAAAGTTTATCAAATAGGTCTATGTTCCAGGGACAAAACAAAACACATCCAGGTCAGGTTTTACGAGTATATTCTTTGTTCCATGTTCAGGCAAAGTAAGGTAGGTTGTTATTACTGCGATATCTTGTAAAATATAACTTGCCAAAATATCGGAATTCCAATAAAAAGTGACAGGTAGACATGGGTGAAGACGCTGTATGTCACCCTCACTTTGAAATATCCCGCAGCCCATACCCTATCACAGTTCTGTTGTAAGCTGGGACTACATATTCGAAACTGAAAAGATGAAAAACCTACTGATGATGCGAGAGTAGAGAGCATAATGCAAACTGATGCCACAGGAAAACACTTAAGTAAATTTGAATATTCGTCTGCTTGGTCTAGTGGGACTCTCGCGATCGCCCCCGTCCTCCTCTTCCGTCATATTTGCCATGTTAGATTTTACAAACTCTCGCAGTAATGACATAATATTTCTTAATTTACCCAAACATGAGAAAAAAAATCAAGGTACTCGTAAAACTTTATTTGGACATGTTTTGATTTGTTCCTAGAATTCAAAATTTCAAAATCAAGGTACTCGTTAAATTTTGTTTGGATATGTTTTGATTTGTTCCTAGAATTCAAAATTTCAAATGTATCTAGGCCATCTGATAAACTTCATAAGGTCCCGTTTTTATATTAATCTATACAAATAACTATATATAATATCTTATTTTGGCAGTCGCATCGTCAAACGGTTGTTGTAACCCTTTTATTAAAAATGATTTCAAAAGCCTCGTTAAAAAAAAAAAAGCGCAGACGGACAACCAGTCAGCTGCCAGATTTCAAAAGCTTAAGGCTCGTCTCTCCTCAGGGGATATTGAATAAGCTATAATCCTTTTTCACTTAACAAGTACACGACAGGCAATTACGGGATTCAAGTCAGTCATCATTTACACTGGAAAAAAAAACAAAAAAAAAAAACAGCGGAGGTGAAAATCAAATTGCTTTACTATTTATATCACTCCCTCAACCTGAGAACGTCTAATTTTGCTTTTGCTGTCTCCATGCGATTTTATTCACCGTAGGAAAGGCTTCTGAAACTGGAGGGGTTAGCTTTAGCCTTGATTAACTTTTCCATTATTTAGGTTCTTCTGAAACTGAATAAAATCGTCTGGAGGTAACAAAATAACCAGATTTCGTAATTACGCTAAAGGGGTATTTAATAGTTATAATCACCTAGACTCCTATGACTCACTCCAAACATCATAAAATCGTCTGGCGTTAGCTAAAGTGAATGGAGAGTAAATATAAATGTTTTGTTATTTGTCTTATCAGAAGTGCCTGTGAAGTGATATGGACGGATTGACATGGAAAAAAATTCGGGAATAATGTGGTGTAAATGTTGGTATGGCTAAATAACACACACACACACACACACACACACACACACACACACACACACACACACACACACACACACACACACACACACACACACACACACACACACACACACACACGGTGATTTGGACATCTTGAGCGAATGGGGAGAGAAACTGACTTGGAGTGCATCTACAAAGCGAGAGATTGACGTTGTGTGAATTTGAAAGGGTGAAACTGACCAGGAGTGTCTTCTGTATAAAAGTGAGGTTGATGGAAGGATGAAAAGGAGAGGGAGACCCAGAACGATACGGAAAGAGAAGGTAAAAGATCTGTATGGGAAGATGGTGTGACGTGGGAAGAGGAGGCTGTTCCGTTACTGAATAGGGACAAACACCTCTAGTTCCCCTTTTCGACGCCACTCCTCACAGGATGGGGCGTCAGGCAATCGATACATAGACGTATTGTCATAGGTGTGTTGTGGCATGAGGACTTGTTATTGAGTAGGCACAAACGTATGGAAGTTCTGTTGTTGAAGCCGCCCCTCACAGGATGCGGGGGTCAAGCAGTAGACAGGCAGGTAGGTAGGCATAATATGTTGTCAGTTCAAAAGCAACAATTACGGTTTAACTTTCTCAATTAATGCAAATAATCTGGAAAGTGCAGTTAATGGTCATTTCCCGTTTTCTGCGATTCATTTAGTTATGAGAAAATGTGAGGAGAGGAGGTGAGCCCCCCCTCCTCCTCCTACCCCTCCCCCACCCCTCCTCCTTCCCGTCCCCCTACCTCTGCAGCCGGTTTGTTTACGTTTGGTCGAGTGTGCGGACGCGTGAATAGACTGCTTTGTTTTTGGTGTTTTTACGATGTTTGTCAGCGACTGTGAGTTACGGTGACATGTGTGGACGAGTCGCGATGACGAGTGAGCAGAACAATAGACGCTACGAAGCCGAGGTAAGGTGTAATAATCTTCCCAAATTGGTTCCAGTTTTCGTCTGTGGCTGTGTTGAAATCTTCCCAGTACACCATAAGTAATCCATTAACTCCATGATTTAACGCCTCTTTTACTGGATTTTAGTATAAGTTTAATTGAATTTGAGGTTTTCAGGTTTGTTTTTTGTTGGTGATTGAGGTAGTTAGTGCTGGATGGTTGAGTTACTGAAGGATAAAATATGGCGTGTCTTGTACGTCAGGGATGGTTTGGAGTTTGATGATCTGTAATCGTCATCACCACACCACCACCACCACCGCCGCCGCCACTGCCACATTTTTCCCTTTCTGTCTATCTATCATTGTCTCATCAGGAACGTAGGATCCCGAGACTAGGCTTGACCCTTTGAGAGCAATAATCACCAACTACACCACTGATGTAAGCTGTAGGCCACATCCTGTTGGAATGCCTTAACCTGCTAGACCACCTGACGTTCATTTGGTTACATGGTTACCGCCCAGCATAGTAAATAGTTTCCTGATACACATGAAACCATTTGGCTTATCATTTAGTGCAAGTATGAGTCACGTGAAGGTACCACTACATCAAGTGAGTGGCTGGTTGTTGCATCGCCTTTCACAGATGTTCATAACCATTAGTATTTTTTTTTTTTTTTTTTTTTACCTTACAGAGACGTTGGTAGACAGATAATTAAAAGGCGTTGGTGGGAGTATATGGGAAGGAAGACCAAAAACGAGCTAGAAATATAGACTTGTACTACTATCATCAGCATGGGAGCCTTCATGGCGCTTGTAATGGCAATTAATATTTGTTATGTTACATATTAACCCCATCCATACGATGGTGCCTTAAATTAGTTTACTGTTGTCAGCCGCAGACGATCTTATCCTATATGGGAAATATTTTTGGTAATGAATGATGTAATGAAATCCACCATGCCCCTTCGTTTTAAAAAAATCCGTTTATAGGTGACTGGAGTCGGTAGAAGAAAGAAAAAAAAAAATAGACGTGCAGGCTGAAGGAGTTAATAATCAGTTTTATATTAATATTTCTTAACGATCTACATAACTTGCACAAAGCAGAAACGAGAATGCTAACCCGTCGCTGCGATGACGTCTTTTGTATTTTATGCATATTTCCTGACGATAATATTCGCTATTTTTTTTTTAATGAGATTAGGTACAGCCTTCATTTACCCCTACTATCCTAAATTAAATCGTCAGGGGTAGGAAGCAGTTAAAGATCCTAGCCATTTTTTTTTTTTTTGGGGGGGAGGGTGCACACTGAACGAACTCAGGTATTAGATATTTGAGGTTAGGTATATGGGATACTTCATCTACCACCCTCGGTGATGGAGAAAGAGAGAGGAAAGAAGTACTCGAAGAAAACATACCATTCCATATATAGAGACATTGTTTGCAAGATGATTTCAAGACGCACACACTGTTATTGGGGAGTCAGAGTTTGGATACGTCAGGGCTCTGTGTTTGGCTGATAGGGGGAAACAGTGGGGTGGTGAAAATAGAGAGAGAGAGAGAGAGAGAGAGAGAGAGAGAGAGAGAGAGAGAGAGAGAGAGAGAGAGAATAACCCATTTTCCCTGAGTGTCGGCATATTCGATTGTATGGGAAAGGTTCTTGGCGTACCATCCTCCGCCTACCGTTTCATAGTCGCGAAGCCTATGTATCCAGACTGTTAGGTTCCCCGTTAATTATCTTTCGAAAATGCCCAACAGCGTCCCTTACGAAAAACACTGCACTAAAGGGTAATATATATATATATATATATATATATATATATATATATATATATATATATATATATATATATATATATATATATATATATATATATATATATATATATATATATTTATGATGATGGACGAGTCAGTGTTTAAGGTCTTGTGAAGATTTGCATTTATTAGTAAAAATTCTTTTTTTTTTTTTTAATCTGTATTTTGTGGTATGGTGGGAGTGTATTATGAACGTTTCTGTGTGTGTGTGTGTGTGTGTGTGAGAGAGAGAGAGAGAGAGAGAGAGAGAGAGAGAGAGAGAGAGAGAGAGAGAGCAATACTGAATAGAACGTGTGCAGGTTCATGTCGCTGTATTAGTGTGCGTGCGTATCTGTATTCAAGCATGGGCATATTTGTGTGTGCGTGTGTATACCTGATATCGACGTGGCCATTCACATATCACACCTGGCTCACCTATAATCAGTGGCATCAATTAGTTACCTGTGTTCAGATATAGTGGCCATTGTGTGTGTGTGTGTGTGTGTGTGTGTGTGTGTGTGTGTGAGAGAGAGAGAGAGAGAGAGAGAGAGAGAGAGAGAGAGAATCCAAGGTAACATATTAGATCCAGTAACACAGCCTCACTCGACTCCACCCTTTAGAGATCATTAAATAGTCACCCCCTGGATTTATGCTCTGACGAATTACACCCGTTTATTCCGATAATGTACTGGTGTAATTCAGAGCTACCATTTATTTCAGTACCCCTTAGCCTGGTGTGAAGGGTGTGGGGAGAAGTGTAGTGTGTAGAGTTTGGGGGAAGTACATGAAGTGTGTATGTGGTTTGTG
The DNA here is from genome assembly GCF_032717465.1 of Coenobita brevimanus. NCBI lineage: Eukaryota > Metazoa > Arthropoda > Malacostraca > Decapoda > Coenobitidae > Coenobita > Coenobita brevimanus. Next base: position 25,512,798 of record NC_137020.1, read on the forward strand.
AGGAAGTACCAGGGGAGATGTGGGAAATAAAATGGGTGTAGAGAGGGTGTAGGTAGTGTGTGGTTTGAGTGCAGGTAGGTAAGGTGTGGGGCATGTGGGTAGATGTGGGAGAGGTGTAGGATGTGGAATGTGTTGGTAACCCGTGAGGTGTATGGGTAAGTGTGGAGACGGGTGTAGAGGTGTTTAGTTCGATGTAGAGTGTGGGTGGGTGGGTGTGGAGATGATGCAGGAAGTGTAAATAAACTACTGGTAGGATGTGGCGTGTATTAGTAAGGTATAGGTAGTTTAAGTGTAGTGTGTGTGTAGGATGTAGGACGTATGTATGACAATGTCTGGTGGATGTGGGTAGGATAAGGGAGTGTGGATGAGGTATAAGGTGTCATGCATATGAACGAGTATGAAGAGTAAGCACTAAACTTTTTTTAATTTTAGTCCGAAGATTATTTACAAATGTTTGTCGCGGATGGTTGAACTTTTTCCGCGGTGTATTATTCAGCAAGCCTAAAGGTGATACTTTCTTCACTCACTGGACGCAATATTCTGAAGGAAGTTTTATATATTTTGTTTATTTTCTATATTTCCAGTGACAGGGACAGGAGAGTAGAAGGGTAGGCAGGGACAGAAGAGTGGAAAGGTAGACAGGGACAGGAGAGTAGAAAGGTAGAAGAGGAAGACAGTGTACAGGGAAAGTTGTGCATCCATTGGCTAAGTATACAAGCATTCGATATTCTCTGCCCCACCTCACAGGCCTACTGATACATCCCCCTTACCCCACACACACACACACACACACACACACACACACACACACACACACACACACACACACACACACACACACACACACACACACACACACACACACACACACACACACACACACACACACACTCTTTGCCTGTAGGAAAGAAGCCAATCCATCGTCTGCAGATTAACTAAAGAGACGTTACCTGCGTCATATGCATCACCTTACGCACACCCATCCATTTCTGCTTCTTGTCAGTGTGCAGAACTAAGTGGCTAATATACAATGGAACAAAATCATGAACTCTGAATTAAGTACTTTCCACGCCTCTTCGTTCGTGAGACCTGAATTTCGTGGGTTTTGCTCTGTTTTTGTCTGTCCCGCATAGACTTCGCATAAAAGGACCCTGTTCGTTCGTAGGGCCTGGACTTCGTGTCAGTAGTCTTTATTCATTGGTCTAAATTTCGTGTTACTGGTTCCCGTACGTTCGTGAAGTCTTGATTTTTTTCATTGGTCTAGTACAATCGTAAGGTCTCTATTTCATGCCAGTCTAGTGCGTTCGTAATGTCTGGATAATTTTTACTTTGGTCTCAAATTTCGTGAGGTTTTAATGTCATGTGTTTGGTCAATGTACAGTGAGCAACAGTAGTCGTGTCGTGGTTTTGTCCGAAGATTAAATGTAACTCGTGAAACATTATGAACCGTCCGTATGACAGACGGCGGAATGTACCAGACGCTTAGCCCGTTAGCTTATGTTTTCACCAAATTTCACGACACGATTATTGTTGCTTACTGTACGTACGCGAAGATAGTGAGTGGTATACGCAGTGTGATCAGGTATTGTGTGGTTTCGTAAGGTTGTTTTGCCACCGTTGAGGCATAAATTTCGTGCCGTGGGTGTGCGTAGGTGGTTGTGATGCGGTGTGGTTGTGAGTGACCGTAGGTGGTTGTGGTGCGGTGTGGTTGTAAGTGAACGGTGTTTGTGATATGGCGTGGTTATGTGTTCGTAGGTGGTTGTGATATGGCGTGGTTGTGTGTCCGTAGGTGGTTATGGTGTGGCGTGGTTGTGTATGAGCGTAGGTGGTTGTGGTGTGTCGGGTTGTGGTGTGGCATGGTTGTGTGTCTGTAAGTGGTTGTGGTGTGGCGTGGTCTGCATTGTGGGGGTTTAATTTTGGTGGTGTAGTGTGCGGTGGTCTGGGATAACGCTTAATAATGCGGTGGAGCAGCCTGGATAAACCCACGTGTTGTCTCTACCAATAAGAAGACATTTATTCACCGCCACAGCAAGGAGGAGGAAGGGAGAGTAGAAAGGAAGGAAGGAAAGGAGAGTAGGAAGGAAGAAAGGAAGGGAGAGCTGGAAGGAAGGAAGGGAGAGTGGGAAGGAAGGGAGGCAGTTGGGTAGGTAGGTGGGATAGTAGGTAGGTAGGGAGGGAGGGAGCGTGGGGCAATTGGGATGAATGGAATGTAGGGAAAGAAGGAAAGTAAGAAGGAAGGTGGGTAAGTAGGTAGGTACGTAGGTAGGAAACGGGCATTAGGGATAGAATAAAAAGGAATCATGAAAGGATGGACAGTAGGAATGCAAGGATGGATGGAAGGTACAAAGCTAGGAACGAGGAAAGAAAAGTAGGAAGGTAAGAAGGATTACTGGGAAGAAGGAAAGATGGATGACCGGAAGGAAGATAGGATGGAAAAGGAGTAAACGGACATTGGATAAAGAAAATATCGAGAGTAAGAAGGAGAATTATTATTATTATTATTATTATTAGTAGTAGTAGTAGTGTGTGGGGGGCGGCGTTCCTGTGTGTGGAGGTGTCTGTACAGTAGGTGTAGGTGAGTGAGTGCGCGCGCGGGGGTGGGAGGAGTGTTGGGGTGTGGGGGTGAGGGTGAGGGTGGGGATGTGTAGGAAGCAATTCAGAGAGAGAGAGAGAGAGAGAGAGAGACGCTCCATCCTGTATAACATGAATGAATTTCCCAGGAGTCTTCATGCTTTCTGGATTAATGTTGCGGAAACAAAAAATTTCTTTTCTGTTCTGCATTGATAATAACTTTGTTCTGTTTTGTTCATCACTGGATTGTTATATTGTTCAGTTGGTATTATATTTTTCGGTAGTTTGTCTTATTCTCTTCGTGTTATATGTGTTATTTGTTCTCAGTTTTGCCATCCTATTTTTTAACACTGGAAATAGAAATACGGGTTGTGTTATATCGTCATTTTTCAGGCCTTTTCTAATCCCTTGGTTCCTTCCAATCCCTCTGTTCCAGTAGCGTACAATCCTTAAGTCAATTCCCTTCCAGTCTCCCAGTTCCTTCCTGTCTCCCAGAATTACCTATCTCATCCAGTCCCCCAGTCATTATCTCTCCTATCCCCCAGTTCCCTCCAGTCGTCCAGATACTACCAGTGCCCTCAATTTCCTCAGTTATTACCCATCCAGTCTTCCAATCATTACCAATTTCTTCCAGTACCCCAGTCATTACCAGTCCCGTCCAATCCCCTAATTCTCATCAACCTTCCCAATCTCTTCATTACCAGTCCCTTCCAGTTCCCCAATCATCATTAGTCATTTCCAATCCCTGTTCATTACCAGTGCCCTCCAGTCCCTTCGATTATAGTCTCTTCCAGCTCCCAGTCATTACCATACCTTCCTCCTCTTTAGTCACTACCCCTCCAATCCCGGAATCATTTCCAATCCCTCAGAGGTGCTCAATCCCTTTTACTTACCATTCCCTGCCAATCCATACAATATCCAATCCCCCTGTCCTTTCTAGTTCGTCCCTTAGTCTATGCAGTTGCAAATCCCTTCCAATCCCAGTTCCTCTCCGGTTCCCCAGTAATTCCCTCTTCAGATTTCTACACTCCTCCAGTCCAATCCCTTCCAATCCTAGTATCCCACCACAGAGGCCTGCACGGTGATTGGAAGAAAGATGCGTGGGTGGGCTGGGGTCCCTTTGCTAATCCCGTGCGTAGGCCGGTGGAGAGAGAGAGAGAGAGAGAGAGAGAGAGAGAGAGAGAGAGAGGATGGGTAGATTGAGAGAAAAGTAATGGAATGATTGAGGACGGGAAATATGGAGGAGAGGCTGAGGAAGTAAGGAAGGGTGAAGGATGGAGGTGGGATGGAAGGAAGACTGAAGGATGGAAGAGGGATGGAAGCAAGGAGGAGGATAGAAACAGAGTGTAAGGTGGCAAAATCAAGGAAAAATGGTTGAAATGAGAATCAGGGAAGTAGCCAGGAGAGGGAGAGAAGGGTAGAGGGATGGGAGGTTGGAGGAGAGAAGGAAGGGGAGGAAAAAAGAAGAGGGAGAAAGGAAATACGAAGGAGATTAGAGAAATGGAGAGAAATAGGGAAGAGAGAGAGAGAGAAAGAGAACAGAAGGGAATGTGAAGAAAGCAAATGGCCTGATTGAGGACTAGAAAATTGGGAGAGGAAAGGAGGAGGAGACTAGAGAGGAAGGAGGGAAGATAGAGACGGAAGAAGGAGGGGACGAGGCAGGAAGGGAAGATTAAGGGAAAGAAATAGGTTGATTGGGGATTAGGTATACAGGAGAGAGAGAGAGAGAGAGGAAGAGGGAGAGAAAATTAGGTTGAAATGAATATGCAGAAAAAAAATGAGGGAGGCAGGAAGAGAAATAAAAATGAATAAAAGGATACAAGGCAAGAAAAAGGAGAAATTTAAAATAGAAAAAGAAAATTGAAAACAAGTGTAATAAAAATAGATAGATAGATAGATAGATAGAGAGAGAGAGAGAGAGACTTCTGTTATCTTTATTGTGTACTTCCTGGAAATACCTACTCCCAGGGTTTTAAGAGAAAGTGTTTCCTGATATTTATGACAACATTTTATAAACAGCATTTACCATTATTTAATCTATCATTTATTTATTTTTTTGTTACTATTGTGTATCGTTATTAGTATATTATTTTACTATTATTACTATTCTTTGTCGTTATTAGTCATTTATTTTACTATTATTACTATTTTTTCCTTCATAACTCTTATTACTACTCCTTTTATTGCTTTCAGATTTTTTTTTATCTTGGTATTTTTAATTATCCCTGTATTACTCTTCTTTCTCTGTTATTGTTCGTAGCCTATACTTATTTACTATTTATAATATTTTTTACCTTCCATTTACTATAATTTTTTACTATTACTATTATTGGTGGGGCGGAGAGGGAAAGGGAGGCCAAGGATGAGATGGAGGGATGGAGTGGAGAGGTATATATGAGAGGGGTGTGTGAGCTGGGAGCAGGGCAGTGAAATGGCGCTGGACAGGGTGACATGGAGGCGATTTGTTTGTGGCCACCCATTATGGAATGAAGTCGTCAGGCAACAGATGGAAAGCTAGACTGTTAGCCTATCAGTTATTAGTTATTAGTATTCAGGTGCTTGTGTTTTACTCCTATACTTATTTTTCATATTTTTTGTATTTAGTGTATTTCTCTCTCTCTCTCTCTCTCTCTCTCTCTCTCTCTCTCTCTCTCTCTCTCTCTCTCTCTCTCTCTTTTTTATTACTATTCAGATGATTGTGATTCTTTGTTGCTCTACTTATTTTGCTGATATCTTTAATGTCAGTTTGATTGACTCTCTCTCTCTCTCTCTCTCTCTCTCTCTCTCTCTCTCTCTCTCTCTCTCTCTCTCTCTCCCTCAGATGATTGTGAATTGTTGCTATACCTATTTTGCTAAGATTATTTTTAGCGTCTCTCTCTCTCTCTCAACCACCGAACCGGAGAAACCCTCTTTTATTTTTTTTTTTCTGCCGCTCAGCTGGCAAAGATAAACAAAAGGAAAAATATCGTACCGCAGTGAGGGAGGTGGAGGAAGGGATATATGGAAAACACGCCACTGAAATATTTTTTCGTACGGCGTGGCAGGGGGGCCGGAGTGAGGCTGGGGGGGCATGGAGAGAGAGGGAGCCACTGAAAGATGCTGTAATGAGGAGAGAGAGAGAGAGAGAAATACCTTTTAGAATAGCGTCGAAAAATATCACCAAGCATCGTAAGGAAATGGGAAATAATATCGCAAGCAGTCACGACCACGGAGCAGGGACACAAAGGAATATCTCGGTATTATCTTTATTTTCTCTCTCTTTTTTCTCATTCTTTCACTCGCTCACAACCACGGAAATTAAGCATCGCAGGAACGGAGCAGAAATGTACTTAGTTTGGAGCTTAGAGAGAGAGAGAGAGAGAGAGAGAGAGAGAGAGAGAGAGTTGCGTTACTTTGATGTGTGACTAAGTGGAGTGACAGTGTGGTGTGGTGAAGTGCAGTGCGGTGTATGGAAGGTGACGGTGTGTAGTTTGAGTGTTGGGTGTGGCAGTGTGACGTCTTTGTGCGGTGACGTAAAGTGTTACCTTGAATGTGTGACCTGTGAGGAGTTTTGGGTGTTTTGTGAGTGTGTGTGTGTGTGTGTGTGTGTGTGTGTGTGTGTGTGTGTGTGTGTGTGTGTGTGCAGTGCGAGATAAGTGTAGTAGGGAGCACTGTGAGGGGTGACTGTATTTGGTGTGATACTGTAATGGTATTGTATATGTGGACGTATTAGTGGATGGGTCGTACGAAGTGCGGTGTAGTAGTGTGTGGTGTGGCATGGTACTGTGTGATGGTGTGCTGTGTGGTGTGGTGTGATGTTTTGATCTTGATTATGTGTGACGGGATGTGACAATGAGTGTGACGTGATGTGTGATGTGGCAGTGTTAGATGAGTGGGCAGCGAGACAGTTTAACCCAAAAGGGAAATTGTGAACTGCTGGAGAAGGGTCGTTTCATTCTGAGCCCTATTCAGATGGGCCTGTAACCACCACCACCACCACCTTCTTAAAATCTCCAGAGTATATATTCAGTTTAGGAGAGTTTTTTTTTTTTTTTTTCGAAGTAGAGGGGTTAGATACAGCCTTTATTAACTTTTTCTCCACCAGATTGCTCTCCTAACTTGAATATAATCGTCAGATATTAGGGAGAAACATAGGAGTCCACTTTGTTTTTTACCCAGATATTCGTTCTTCTGCATCTTATTTCAGTGGTAGAAAAAGACAATACCACGGCTCTGTCTTCTTTCCGTAGCACTGACTCGTGACTAGCATCCCTCTCTAATCTGTTGCAATTAGTCAGCATTTAAGATAGAAATTTTTAGGCCACGTACAGTAAAAAAGGTATAACGTACTGTACTTGTATTTTCCTTCCCTCTCGTTTACCCGTTTACAAAAATGCAAATGTTTTTCCTCGTTTTTCCGGCTGACAATAAATAGTTTTACATTTAGCTTTTCCTTCTGACTTAAAAGCGGCTTAAAACTGCAGGCCACAATTTCCAGACACAGCAGTAGAGTGTGTGTGTGTGTGTGTGTGTGTGTGTGTGTGTGTGTGTGTGTGTGTGTGTGTGTTTTGTGTGTGTGTGTGTGTGTGTGTTTTGTGTGTGTGTGTGTACTGCAGGCCACAATTTCCAGACACAGAAGTAGTGTGTGTGTGTGTGTGTGTGTGTGTGTGTGTGTGTGTGAGAGAGAGAGCGAATATTTACGTTTGTGTTGGAAGCTCTCTCTCTCTCTCTCTCTCTCTCTCTCTCTCTCTCTCTCTCTCTCTCTCTCTCTCTCTCTCCCGGTGTGTGTTTGCTGCCGTGTTACGCTGTTTGTTTTGCGTACTGGGTACACACAAAGCGGTGTTTTTGTGCGGCTGTGGTGGTGGCGGTGGCGGTAGGGGTGTGAAGACTGTTTTTATCTAGTTACTGGTGTTGGTTTAGGGTAGGTTAGTTAGTTAGGTTAGATTAGAGAAGTTAGGTCGAGTTGGGTTCGTTGGATTAGTATATATATTAGTATTTATTTGATCAGGAGTTATTGTGAGATTAGGTTGGCTTGAGTTGGGCAGGGTTAGTCGGTTAAGGTAGGTTAGGTTAGTTGATATTAGGGTAGGTTGGGTTGAGTTTGGGTAGGTTAGGTTAGATTAAGTTGTTAGGTTATGATTGTGTACTGGTGGTGGTGGTGGTGGTGGTGGTGGTGTGTTGTGTGTGGGAGGTGTATTTTTATCTGGTTAGTGGTGTTTGTTTATATGGGCAATGCAGCGTTTTTTTGTGTGTTAGCGTTTGTCATTATTGTAATTACGACTGCCGGTATATAATTTGAGAGGAATAGGCGAACTAAAGAATGTTTATAGGTATACCTGCTTAAATAAAATAGAAGCACAATTATTTGAAACGGCACTTGCAGGAATAAACTGGTAAGGGAAGGGTGTTAGGGAGCTTCTTCACCCTACGAGAATACCTGCCATAGTACTGGAAGGATTAGACGTAGCCTTAATTAGTCCCTTCACCACTACAGTGCGTTTGTTCTCACCTGCCGAAGAATATTAACTCCTTTCTCCGTAGTCAATGGCCAGCTGTAATCAGGTTGGAGGATTGATTTGACTAGTAACCAAGGAGACCCATTCCTACCTCATAACTTAGACTCATCGAATTTCATGCAACCACGATTAATATTCAAGTTGTGAGTGACCCAGTTCCCTTGGATGAAGACAAACTGGCTTTAGTGATCCTTAAGGTGAATAAAATCGTATGGTAATAATTAAGAAAAGTATGTCGTCGTACTGAAGAGGTTAGAACGAGTCTCGATTCTAGCAATGGCCAGCTACAATGAGGATGGAGAGAAAATGGAGAGTAGGGACCCAGTTTATTTCAGCGTTTCTCCAAGACTGGCTTTTTCAGGAATGGCGTACAGTACAATGTTTACACTCAGCGACTAGGCCTCAAAACTCCAAGAGAGTGATGCCATGCTCTTGAACAACCAGACCAAACTACCCTATTTTAGGTCTTCCGCTGGTTAAAAGGTAGGCAGAAGGTTTTGCCTGTGTATAAAATCCTCTATTCTGCATAAAATTGTTCGATACAGCAATATGGACAGACTCGAGACATCTACGTTTTGTTATATTACTCTCATGTAACACAAATTTAGCCTCAGTCCACAGTGTTCCATGTGCGGTATCTAATTTATATTGTAAAATAGCATTGTTGAGTTTAAACACTCATATCATATTTACGTTCCTTTAACCTTTTATTCGACCCTCTAAAAGTCTCTCCCACATATACCTTTTCACAAATAGTTCCCCATTACTGTTAACGAGACGCTTATGCAGAGGTAATAATAATAATAATAATAAAAATAATAGTAGTAGTAGTAATGTAGTAGCCTGGTGATGACGACGATGATGATTAATATAATAATAATAATAATAATAACTAGAACAGTCTTACTGATAATATTCAATTGCCTGTATAAATAATATCAACCACAATCAATCAACATTCACCTACCACCATTCCTGTCCGCTTCCTCCATTCCCTCCCATTTCGCTCACCTGGGAAATAAAAGAAATGGTTAAATTATACGAACGCTAATGAAAAATGCTAAAAAATGAGACTGAACGAAAAGAAATGGTAATGGGTGTAGAATTTTTGTAGATTTTGCAGTTCGTTTTAATTCGTGTTTTTTTGTGTCGTTTCTGCTTATTCCAAATGATTTTTTCTCTCTCTCTCTCTCTGTCTCTCTCTCTCTCTAACACACACACACACACACACACACACACAGGCCTGCCTTTGATGTCTCTCACTCTCCTATTTTTACCACAGCTGACCGAAGGAATTCTAAACAGACGAAATGATTTGGGAAGTGATTTTGTGCCCTGCTTCATCCCCCTCTACTTCTCTCTCCATTTTCCTCCCTCTTTTCCCTCTCCCTCACTCATTTTCCCTACCTTTTTCCCCTCCCACTCCCCTCACTTTTTTCCTCCACCTCTCTCTCTCTCTCTCTCTCTCTCTCTCTCTCTCTCTCTCTCTCTCTCTCTCTCTCTCTCGCCTTTTTTTCCCCTCGTCCTCCCTTTCCATTTCTTATCTTTTGTCTTACCCTTTATTTTTTCCTATTATTTTCCACTTCTCTTTCCTCCCTCCCCCCCTCCGCTTTCCTCTCCCTCTGTTCCCAAGCTCTTCTTCTTTTTCCATCCCTCCTCTCTTCCTCATTCCCCTCTCCCACAGTTGTCTTTTTTCCCCCTCTCACTCATCCCCTCTTCCCTTCTTCACCCCTCCCCCTTCTTCACCCTTCCCCTCTCTAACTTTCCTTCCACCTCCACCATCTTTCCACCTCCTTTCCTCTTATGCTCTCCTTGCACCCCCATCTTCCCCTTTCCCCTACTTTTCCTCTCATTCCTCCCCTCCTTCCTCCCCCCCTCTCCACTCCCCTTCCATCGCTCCTCCTCTCTACCCTTTACCCCTGCGCCTCCCTTCCCCTCTTTCTCCCTCTTCACTCTCCCCCTCCCTCCCCTCCGGCGCCCCACTTTTCTCCCCAGTCGGCTATTATTGTGTAAGTTAGTCCGCGCCTCAAAGGGATGCCTAGGGAGAGATAGGTAGGTCTGTCTTTCTGTCTGCCTGTCTCTGTCTGTCTGTTAGTGTGTGTGTGTGTGTGTGTGTGTGTGTGTGTGTGTGTGTGTTTTAAAGGTTACTATAGCCCTTTTACCTTCAGCTGGCCCAGATTTTTGTCTATATGCAGCTTTTTAATATAGTTCAGTAGCATAATAATGCAGTATTTACTCTACCTTCTTTCCATAGCACTTGTTTATGGCCAGCATCATATTCTCATGTTAATCACTTTTTACAGCTCGGTGAACAGAATGGAGAGATGACAGTTTTAGACCAGGTTAGAGAGAAAAGGGTATAGCAGGTGACAGTACTTGAGGTTAAGAAGGAACTGATATTGAAAAGGTTAATGAAGGTAATATCCAACCCCTTTAATTCGAAACGCCTCACCTGAGCGAAATTAAATCACTTGGAGGCAGCAGGAATAAAGGTAAATAGGTCATCGTCGTGAAAGGATCGAGAGCTTCCCCCTGGCTGCTCTAGGAAATAATCACGCTAATTATTCTGCAAATACAGGAACGACCAAATGTATTTTCTTACGTTTTTATATATTTATTTATTTATTTATTTATTTATTTTTAACGCTAGGGCAATGATTCCACGTTCAGTTAATGTTGGATTTTGTTGTATTTGCCTTTCATTTTTCTCAATACCCAAGCGTTGTCTAAAAAAAAAAAAATCGCATCGGTGATTCTTTAGCTTCGTTGGCGTGGTAATTTGGGTCATTCTTTCTACCTTCAGACGATTTCTTTTAGGTTTGGTAAGATCTCGTATTGAAGATAAGAAAGGCCATATCTAACACCTCTCCCATTCAGTCTCTCAATCGTCCTAAAGGGTTTAAAGAAATATCTAAACCCTCCAATCCAGTCTCTTTAAGCTGAATAAAATCGTCTGGTGTTGGAATAAAGTAAAAATACCATCCACCGTACTCATGGGGTTTATGCTAAAAATGTGCTGCATTACATTATTATTATTATTATTATTATTATTATCATTATTATTATTATTATTATTATTATTATTATTATTATGCTATTATTTTTATTATTATTATTATTATTATTATTATTATTATTATTATTATTACAGCGTTGTCCAAAAAGAGTATCATTGCAGCCCTCGTCTCTCTCTCTCTCTCTCTCTCTCTGTCAGAAATCCCAGTGTTTCTTTGTTAATTTCTTTTTTATGATTTCTTTTACCTTTTAAGTATCGAGCAGTCACCCGTGTAACATGTTTAGTCAGCCGTGAAATATGCTAATGTAAAACGAGAGGTGGTAATTTCCGAGAGAGAGAGAGAGAGAGAGAGAGAGAGAGAGAGAAAGGCAGGATAATATGCCTTTTGTTGTCATATCTAGCCAGAGAGAGGGAGGGAGGGAGGGAGAGAGGCGTTACATTATACTTTCCTTAGTTATTTGTCATTTTTCAACCACCAAAAACATATATATAATCCACTGCAGAATAGTCATAATCTCAGTTGCCTATGACCCTTTCACTTAATATCCCACTGAATGTTATATCCCAGCCTCCCACAGTTTTCAGTAGCAGTTATGTGGAAAAGTTTTAATTTTACAAGACATTCCTGATTTTGTAACTCTTGTAACTTTTTTAAAATCATGAAACAGCCTTTACTGTATATTTTTCCTGCCTCCGTTGATTTTAGTTAAGAAAAAGCTCTATTTTTTTTCCTACAGACGATTTTATGTAGCTTTTATATTTTTACTGGAGGGGTTGGATATTTAATTCATTAACCTATTATGTAGTCTGTGTCCTTTTTATTTTGGTTATAATCGTTTGGCAATAACATACCTAAAAATTACGTCATTATATTTAAGTATTTCAGAGGTAAAACTGGCGCCATCCTGCTGAAAAGATTAAATTTCGTTCTTACACTCCCCCCCCCACTCTCTCTCTCTCTCTCTCTCTCTCTCTCTGTTTTTTGAGAGTGGCTATAATTTCTGATTTTTCGAGGGCTTTGTGTATGTACGGTACATAAATAGCAATACCTAAAAATGCTTGACTGATAATAAATACCTGCTCTCACTCATTGCCAACTCGAGGCACTTGTAATTCAGTCAGATTGTTACCCGGATTTTAGTATTTTGGAACAGGATGAGTATAAATGTTCACCGGATGAGTAGAATATTCAGTACAGTGAGAATAAATACAGAAAACAATTGCCAGGTTTTTATCTGTTATACTACTGGCTTGTAAGTAGAAAATTTAATTCCTTCTTCATAATCTTTTTACCGTATTTTTGCTAGTTCCTCATAATTTAATAGTTTTTTTTTTTTTCGAACTGGACAGGTTGTATAAAGGCTTAATTTACCCCGTCGCTGAGTGTACATGGGGGAAGGCGGCTTGGAGTGTCAGATGTAATTGGTGACAAGAGACTTGGATGCATTTTGGTCCTGGGCACCGTGGATGAACTCAGCGATTAGGCGTTTGGCATGAGAGAGAGAGTTTTTGATTCAGTTTGGTGCAGTTTTATATCTTTCTGTGGTAGAGCGTTAATTGAGGCCCAGTATTCCTTTGGCGTGTCACGCTTCCCTCAACTAAGTAAGAATTTTGGTGGTTTAGTCAGAGTAAAAATATCCAAGTTTTTACGCAGTAAAGTGTTGGTTTAATCCTTTGGCCACAGCGGGCTCTCTTCAGGTGAATAAAATCTTCAGGTGTTAGAAATGTATAGTTCTTCAGTTTTGCTATAACATGATTCGAGACAACATAACTTTTAACCTCTGGGCCTTTCCTATCTAAATAAAGCTGTTTGGTGTTAACTGGAGTAAAATAAAGTATCAGGTTCGTAGATCATGGTCAAAAATTATCCCTCAAAGTATGGCAGAACGAGGCCATGGCGCCCGGGTGGGTAATTATCGTACATCAGTCACCCAGGCCGCCATGTAAACAAACTTCACCCTTTCCGCGTCCTCTTTCCCGTTTTTCACGGAAATTTATCGTGCCGTCGTGTTTTCCCTGGGATCGTGTGGTGTGCGTGATGCAGTTTAGTGATTTAGTGAAATGTGTGCCCGATTAACTCTGATACTACCCCGCAGGGAGAGTTGGAGGAGCGGAAAATCGAAGGAACGTGCTGGTGGCAGGGACTGACAGGACTATGAGGTGAGTAGATTTTGAGGCTGTGTTGTTAGTGGAGAACTTCTGGTAGCTTTCAATGAACTCTGAGGGTATTAGATTATTCTGATGTTAGGTTAAGTTATTGACATGTTTAAGATAACTTTCATGGGGTGGTACTACTACTCTGCGGCCAGGTTGTGTTAGGAAGAATACTGCCACCGTATTCCCTGCGTGTCGTAAAAGGCGACTAAAAGGGGCGGGGTGAGGGGACTAGGGACCCCCTCCTCTGTTTTTTAGTTCCTAAAAAGAGACAGGCCAGAGAAAGGGATGGGGGATGGAGTTATCCCCGTACCCTGAAGATTGGGTCTATGAATGTGCGTGGATGTAGTACAATTGAGGCTAAAAGGGAGGAGATTGGGAGAATGTTTGTGAGAAGAAAGTTGGATGTGTTAGCTTTGAGTGAAACGAAGATGAAAGGGAAGGGGGAATCTATGTTTGGAAGTGTGAATGGAAGATTGTCAGGTGTTGATAGAGGAAGGGCAAGAGAAGGTGTGGCCTTGTTAGTGAGTCCGGAAGTACAGCAGTGTGTGATTGAATGGAAGGAGGTGTCATCGAGACTGATGTGGGTGAAAGCGAAATTTGAACGTGAGATGTGGGTGTTTGTGAGTGCATATGGGCCTGGTAGTGAAAGGGATGAACAAGAGAGGGAGTCTTTCTGGAATGATGTTGATGAGTGTCTGCAGAGTTTTGGAGCGAATGTGAATGTGGTAATGATGGGAGATCTGAATGCTAGAGTGGGAAATGTAGCAGTTGAAGGCGTAGTTGGTATGCATGGTGTGCATGAAAGAAATGAAAATGGGGAACGAATGATAGCGATGTGTGTTGAGCGAGAGATGGTGATTGGGAATACGCTGTTTGAGAAGAAAGATATTTATAAGCATACATGGGTGAGACAGGAGGGTGGAAGGGTTGTTGATAGAGCCTTGATGGACTATGTGGTTGTGTCTAGGAATGTAATAGGAAGATTGTTGGATGTGAGAGTTCTGAGAGGGGAGGGTGGAGGTATGTCTGACCACTACTTGGTGGAGGGAAAGTTAAGAGTAGGTAAGAGATGGGTGAGAGCTAGGAGGGTTAGGTGTGGCAGGGAGGTTTTGAAAGTGAGTGAGTTGGATAAAAGAGAGAAAAAGATAGCGTATCAGGAGAAATTGAAAGATGAGTGGAACGCAGTGAAAGATCGGGAAAATGGCAGCGTGGAGGAGGAATGGCAGTTGTTTAAGAGTGCTGTGGTGGGGCATGCAGAAGAGGTGTGTGGTGTGAGACGTGTGGGTGGTGGTGTAAGAAAAGGAAGTGAATGGTGGTGCGAGGAAGTAAGTATGGCCGTGGCTGAGAAGAGACGTGCATATGAAGTGTGGCTGCAGAGGAAGGATGAGATGTCATATGAAAAGTATAAGGAAAAGAGGAATGGAGCGAGAAGGGCTGTGCGTGATGCTAAAGTGGCAGCAGATGAGAGGTGGGGTAGGCGGCTGACAGAGAATTTTCAACAGAATAAGAAAATGTTTTGGAAGGAGGTGAAAAGGGTGCGAAAGGGAGAGTCTGGGAAGGAAGAACGAGTAAAAGCAGAGGATGGAAGGATGTTAATTGAGATGGATGCAGTAAGGAAGAGATGGGCAGAGTATTTTGAAAGATTGTTAAATGTAGAGGAGGAAAGGGTGGCTGAGATTGTGGCAGATAGAAGGGTGCAAAGGAATAAATGTGTTGGGAGAGTTGAATGATTCTTTGATCACGAAGGAGGAAGTGGAGAAGGCAGTAAAGGAGATGAAAACAGGGAAAGCTGCAGGTATGGATGGGTGTGCTGTGGAATGCCTGAAGGGTGGTGGAGTGACTATTGTTGACTGGTTAGTAAGATTATTGAATGTGTGCTTTGAGAAAGGTATGGTGCCAATTGACTGGGCAAGTGCTTGTGTGGTCCCGTTGTATAAAGGCAAGGGTGATAAGTATGAATGTACTAGCTTTAGGGGTATAAGTCTGTTGAGTGTTGTAGGTAAAGTGTATGGTAGAGTGTTAATTATGAGAGTTAGAGAGGGTACAGAGGGAGTGATTAGTGATGAGCAGTGTGGCTTCAGGAGAGGGAGGGGATGCGTTGATCAGGTGTTTGCTGTGAGACAAGTGTGTGAAAAGTATTTAGCGAAAGGCAAGGATGTGTTTTGGGCATTTATGGATTTAGAAAGCGTATGATAGAATTGATAGGGAGGCTTTGTGGACTGTTTTAAGATTGTATGGACTTGATGGTAGGTTACTAAAAGGGGTGAAAAGTTTTTATGTAAATAGTAAAGCGTGTGTAAGAGTGGGAAATTCTGTGAGTGATTGGTTTCCCGTGAGAGTGGGGCTGCGACAGGGATGTGTGATGTCGCCTTGGTTGTTTAATATTTACATGGATGGTGTTGTAAGGGAGGTGAATGCAAGAGTTTTAGGTGGTCTGAGTCTGGTAAATGTTGATGGAGGAGAGTGGAATCTGAAGCAGCTGCTGTTTGCAGATGATACTGCACTGGTGACTGATTCAGAGGAGAGATTGAGACAGTTGGTAGAGGAGTTTGGAAGGGTGTGTGAAAGGAGGAAATTGAAAGTAAATGAGAATAAGAGTAAAGTGATGAAGTGTACGAGGTTGATAGATGGTAGGGGGATGAATATAGTTTTGAATGGTGAGATGCTTGAGGAGGTAGATTGTTTTAAATATCTAGGGTCACATGTTGCTGTGGATGGAAGAATAGATGCAGAAGTGAAGTTTAGAATAAATGAAGTAGGAAAGGTGCTGGGAGGAATGAAAAAGTGTTTAAATGTCGTTCGCTTAGAATGGATGTAAAGAGAAGGCTGTATGAGGGTGTTGTGGTACCGACTGCGTTATATGGGGCTGAAACATGGAATATGGGTGTAGCAGAGAGGAAAAGTTTGAATGTAATGGAGATGAGATGTCTGAGGAGTATGTGTGGAGTGACGTATGGATCGAGTGCGAAATGATGAAGTGCGAAGGAGAACTGGAGTTGTTCGGGAGATGGCTGGTAGAGTTGAGCAGAGGGTGTTGCAATGGTTTGGGCATATGGAGAGAATGGATAATGAGCGATTGGTGAAAAAGATAACTAGATCTGATGTGAGAGGTGTAAGACTGAGAGGAAGACCACGAATAGGATGGATGGACAGTGTGAAGAGAGCGCTGGATGCGAGAGGGATGTCCGTTGAGCAAGGAAGAGTGGCTGTGCGTGACAGAAATAAATGGAGAGAAATTGTGAATGAATAAGTGATGACGC
Organism: Coenobita brevimanus; assembly: GCF_032717465.1. Taxonomy (NCBI): domain Eukaryota; kingdom Metazoa; phylum Arthropoda; class Malacostraca; order Decapoda; family Coenobitidae; genus Coenobita; species Coenobita brevimanus. The sequence goes on from NC_137020.1 coordinate 25,529,297, forward strand.
AGCCCCGAGGGGATATTCTCCCGCATTGGTCTGATCAGCTAGTCAGGTCAGGTGCGGGTAAGGGGATGGGTCTGTTATGATGTGGCAGGGGTAAACCAGTTCTGCTGTCGGGCCCTGCTGTGGATGTCACTGCTTGCATTGCGCAGTTGACCCTTGTGTGGTGTGCTGCGGTGAGGATCTGTCCGTTCTCCCCTTTGGGGCTAAGATGCGAATGAATGAGTTTGAATGGATGAGTAAATGGAGAGTGAGTCGTCCTGTCTCGGCTACCTCCCTTTCCTTGGGGGAAGCAGCCTAGGTATATAGATAGATAGATAGATTATTGATAGCATAGAGACTAACGAGGAGAGTGAGTGAGTTGGAGGGGGAGTTGAAGTTAGTTGATGTTGCCGCTATTTCTTGTTTAATTAATGTGCTTTATTTATGTATTCGGCGGTGCGTGAAGTTTGGGGATTTAACGATGAAACTTAACTTATCTGCGGAGATTTTGTTTTTTAGACTGACAGCTTGAAAAAGATAATCTGTAACTCCCTATGCTGCTGTGTTTAATACCATATATATATAATTACTGACGAAACAGTTGAGCAGGGAGGAGAGAGAGATTTGGCGAATAGTTGTGGCCATTTTTTTTTTTTTTTTTGTAAGCATTTTTATTGAGTACTTCTGTATTTTGCAGAGTTTTCCCAGTTTTCTTCTTTTATGGCTGGAAGAATTTGTAAATTATTTCTTTTTGGGATGGAATATGTTTAAATAACTTTTTTTTTTTTTCCCCTCGCCAGCGAAGTTGGAGGAGGCTATGTATTCACCCGTGTCTGTGTTTCTGTCTCTGTACTATATACAGTATATATATATATATATATATATATAAATGTTGGATTCAGATGAAATTTGGTGGCTAGGTGTGCTGTGGATCAAGAAAGTTTTATCACTATTTGAAGGCTGTGTGTGTGTGTGTGTGTGTGTAGAAAGACAAATAGATAGGTTGAGTAACTGATAGGCAGGTGAATAGACAGGTAGATAGATAAATGAATAATTCTGTGAGGACTGACCCTAATTTATGTAATACATTTTCAGCCTTGATATTCAAACGACATTATACTGTGATCAGACTGAGTGTTATATCCTCTTTTCTTGCTCTCAGGCTTCAGAGAGAGAGAGAGAAAAAAAAAAAAGGTATTGATAAGGATTAATACTAAGTGAAAATAAGTCCAACCCTTTCCTTACCATGGTCTCTTCTAAGGTCGTCTAGAGAACCAGAAATATAACACACACACACACACACACACACACACACACACACACACACACACACACACACACACACACACACACACACACACACACACACACACACACACACACACACACACACACACCTTCTCAGAACCCTAATTAACAAAGAAAAAGTGACATAAACAACATCCACTTCCTCGAACCTCATTAGTGACGTTGATTACCAACAGGAAGTATAATTAGTCTTTAATGACCCTTATGGACGCTGTAGTGAGAGGTAAAAGGGGGCTGTCTAGCGCTGTCAGATTAGAGGCATTTGGTGATGTATTTTTGACCTTATGGATAGGGGAGAGAGAGGTGAATTTTGCCTGTCTAGCACTGTCAGATTAGAGGCTCTTGGTGATGTGTTATAGGCTTTATGGATATGGGAGATAGAGATGAATTTGGCCTGTCTAGTATTGTCAGAATAGAGGCTTATTATAAAGGCCTTATGGATAGAGCCTGTAGAGGTGAATTAGTGTTGTCAGAATAGAGGCTTGTTGTATAGGTCTTGTGGATTGAGCCTGTAGTGGTGAATTTGTGGTGTCAGAGGAAAGGCAATAAGTAATATAGGTCTTATGGACATAAGAGAAAGATGTGAATTCATCTTATGGGCAAGGGAGAAAGATGTGAATTGTAGAAAAATTGCACTCACTTCATCATCTTTATTGCTGGGCTGTTACAAGCGACCAACATTAGAATATGATGCTGGTCATGAAAAAGTGCTATGGAATGGATGTAGAGTTGTAGTATCCTCATTTTCTGACTTTGAAGTACGTGAAATAAGCTGCAGAAGGACAGTAATATAGGTAAGGTTAAGGTAAAAGGACTGTAGTAATAAGTCCATTAAATCACTACTGTGTCTGAAAAGTCAACAACTTAAGAAAAAATTGCCTAATGACCTGGTAATAACTGTTGTTCTTATACAGTCCCAAAACTGTGTCAAAATCTAATCAGATAATGTTAAGCTAAACAGTAATAATTACAGGTCTCTTCCAATGTCCAGAAGCCGTGTCAAAACATAATTACATCTTGATAAGGGAACTAGTGATACTCTTGCTTTATGCTGCTGTTTTGATCAGTGTCGGCCTCTAATGAGATCTTGTGCAACTAGTCATCAGTACATTGGTGGATTGGAAGAGTAATAATCTCGCTTCATTAGTTCGGACTCTCGTGTTGAAATAATTGTTTGAGCAAGGAAGCAAGAACACGTACTCACAGTTAAAGTGTGCTTCACAAGCCGGTGGGCGGGTGAGGGTGTAAATAAGGGCAGCTTCTAATCATGCAGGTGTGTGAAAATGTTGAACTTAAAGATAGGAATTTTACTTTTGTGAAATTCTCGTAAAAAATGAATTTAACCAAGTGAACTAGACTTTCAAATCACAGAATTTTCCCCTAAATCTTTAAAATTTACATAGTGTTAAATATTGTTAGACTAGTTGATTTGATTAGGGACTCTTGAAAACGTTATAATTTGCCTCCTAAATAATGATCGATTTTTTTTTTTTTTTTTTTTTTGCTGATACCGTCGCCATTCGTGAAGTGCACGAATTAGAACTTTGGTATAGTCAGTCACGACGTGATATCAGATTTTTACAAAGTACAAATGACAAAACTAAAATAATTTAAGCCAAGCCAAAAGGTGGAACTGCAGTGATAAGTGTTGAATTTGTATGATGTACTGGATGGTGAAGAAGTAATGGGGCAGCAGATCATGTTATGCTAGGTATTGTTTGGATGCCTGATTACTTCTGCGCCACGCGGTATATTTAACATTTTCATCAAAAGTTACTACTTCAACACGTTGTGTGTGCTCAGACACGTTCCACTCCTTAGTAGGGCCACCTTCTACATAGCTTTTTCCTTCTAGACTAACCAGTACATTCAAGCGGGTTTGAAGTGTTATAAACTCACTTCATAACCTGAGACGTATGAAGCGTAGAGAGATCTTTGCTAAACTAACTAGTAAAATTGGCAGTCAAATGGGTTGTAAGGATTCTACTCTGACATCAATATTCTGACACCTCAAACGCCAAAGACTGAAAGTACATACCATTACACACAAATACATAAGTCCTCGTCATAATGTCCTCGTATAGTTTTGTGTGTGTCCATTTTTGCTGTTAAATCTACAGTAAAGCACAAGAGATGGTCAATGAAAGTTCAGTCCATACTTTTAGAGATAATTAGCAACTTCCCCCAGGTTACAGTACTAATTATAGGTAGAAAGTTGTGTTAATTAGAGAGCACGTCCTGCTGCCAGTACCCTTAATTGACAGTACCAGTTAATTGGAAAAAGTTTGGGTAATTTTAGTGCACATCCATTTATTAGTTTCTCGCTTAATACACATTACCAATTACGTCGAAAATGTGGTGGTATTCTTGGAGCACATCTCTGCCAGTTTCCTACAGTGTTAAGTATCAGTTAAAAAGAAATATTTGTGATAATTTTCAGACTTCCACTGTTAACCCCACCATTGCGATTGACGTCCTTTTTTCGCTGTTATTATTACCTGGCAAATCTGTTCATCGAAAGGCCTCTTGAACAGAAGGGGTTTATTGATGCTATATGTTTAACACGTCTAAAAATATATATATATCCAGAGGAGAATAAAATCGTCAGGAAATAGCAAGAAACAGCATCCTCGGGGTCAGTAAGTTAATAATGAAGATAAATGTTGAAAAATTTGCGACGTATAGGGAGATAAACTTTTTTTTTCATTCCGTAGTTCCCTTCACCTTCCGTATGCATCCTACTCTTTCTTTTCCGCCCATCCTGTCTCTTTTTCCTCTTCTCCTCCTCTTCCTTGAATCTCTCTCTTCCCTCTCTTTTCCGCCCATCCTGTCTTCTTCCTTCTCTTTCCTTCCATCTCCTTCCCTCTCTTTTCCGCCCATCCTCTCTTTCTCCTTCTCTTTCCCTCCTTTTCCTTCCCCATCCCTTTTCTATCTCTTTTCCGCCCATCCTGTCTCTTTCTCCTTGTCTTTCCCTCCTTTTCCTTGCATCTCCCTCTTCCCTTGCATCTCCCTCTTCCCTCTCTATTTCCCCCTCCCTCTTTTTTTCCCCTCCCCATTTCCTTTCCCCTTCATAATCACCTTCACACCTTTTTTCCATTTTCCTCTTCTTCCTCTTGTTCATTTTCTTTCATCTTCTTTTTATCTTTTTTTCCCTTTCCCCGCCCAACTCAGCCACACTTCCCCTTCCTCTCCCCTTTTCCGTTGCTATTGTTTTTCCCTCATACATTTTCTTGTTATCCCTCTTCCATCTTTTTCCTTGTCTTCAGTCTATCTATAATTTTTCTTGTCTTCTTCCTTCTTTTTCATTTTTTCAAATCGTTTTTGTTGTTACCCCTTTTTTTCTTTTCCGTACTTCCCCCTTTCTTATTATCTTGTCTTCCCTCTTTTCCTTGTCTTGTTTTCCTTCTTTCTTCTATTTTCTTGTATTTCCCCTTTCCTTTTTCTTGTCGTCCCCAATCCTTTTTTTTTTCTTGTCTTTCCTTTTTCCACCATCTTTTCCTCCCTCTACCTTTCCACCCTTTCCCTTGTTTCCTCCCTCAACCTTTCCACCCTTTCCCTATTTTCCATCCTCTTCCTTCCCTCCTTTCCCTCATTTTTTCCCTTTTCCTTCCCCCCTTTCCCTCTTTTCTTCCCACACCTCTAATTGGCTCCCCTCAACTTGCCTTCCTCCCCAAGTTTCTCTGTAAAATCCCCTTCCCTTCTTCCTTCCCTAACACTCTCTCTCTCTCTCTCTCTCTCTCTCTCTCTCTCTCTCTCTCTCTCTCAAATTTTCCTTTTAACTTTACAACTTTCTCTTCCCTTGTCGTTCCTCATTTTTTTCATTCATTTCGTTTCGTTTTTTCCATATCATTTTTTAGCATCTTTTTCTAGCTTCGTTTCATCCATTCTTAGTAGATTTTTTTTTTTTCAAGCCTTCATTCCATCTTCATTTCCCTTAACACAAACCTACCTTCCTGCCTGGCCCCATCCCTTCTTTCCTCCATCCATCCTCCTGTCCTTCTTTCCTTCGTGAGTTCGTTCGTTCCTTCCTTCCTTCCGTCCTTCCTTACTTCTTTCCTTCGTGAGTTCGTTCGTTCGTTCCTTCCTTCCTTCCGTCCTTCCTTACTTCTTTTCTTCTTCCCTCCCTCCCTCCCTCCCTCCCTCCCTCCCTTCCTTCCTTCCTTCCTTCCTTCCTTCCTCCCTCCCTCCCTCCCACACCAGCAAAGTTGTAAAGACAAAGTTGTGTATTTTCTTGTCAACTTGTTTATAGTTTTGGAGCTGAGGCGAGGAGGAGGTGCTTCGTATAATAATAAAAATAAAAATAATAATAATAACAATAATAATAAAATTAATAGTAGTAGTAGTAGTAACAGTAGCAGCAGCAGCGGTAGTAGTGGTGGTTGTAAAAGTAATATGTTAATAATAATAATAAGAAGAAGAAGAAGCGATCCCAAGGCACAACAAACCTGTCCCCGGCATTCATTTTAATGCTGACGTATAAACACAAGAGGATATCTAGTCATAGATGTCACATATCAAATTTGGAGTAAATCGGATGAAAATTGATGATTTAATGTCCATTTGAAATATTAGGCCTGATTCACCTGAATTTGACTCTCCTACCTCTAACTGGGAGAGTGACCCGCCCTGATGTAGTGAGGCATGTTATAGGTTTTGGTATCTTGTCAATATGGCGAATTTGAAAGGAGTTAGGGTATAAAACTTTTTTTTTTTTTTTTTTGCCTTTTTTGGGGGGGCCTACAGGGTGGGCCTTGGCCCAATCGGGCCCAAAATTTTATCAGGTGCTCAGAAGACCATAGCCCATCTTCCCTGTAATTTTAGTCAAAATCGCACCCGTAGTTTTCGCGTAAAGTTGTTAACGGACAGACACACACACACACACACACACACACACACACACACACACACACACACACACACACACACACACACACACACACACACACACACACACACACACACACACACACACACACACACACCGAGTGAAAACAATACCCGTCCCCGAGCCCCCCCAGGGCGGGGACAGGTAATAATAATAATAATAGTATATGTAATAATAATAATAATAATAATAATTATAATAATATTAATAATAATAAAAGTTGTTGTTATTATTATTATTATTATCATCATCATCATTATTATTATTATTGCTTCTTTATTTTGTTGTTGAAGGAATTTATTAATGATCTTATTTTTCACATAGTTAAGGTAGTTTAAGGGGAGTATCAATAATGACTAAATTGAAATGAAAGTTGTATTTTAATGTAAGCTGGATATGTGAATTTTAACTGAGAGAAATAGCCTAAATTAACCCATGCGAACGGAGAGGAAATGCGTGTGGAAGAGATTGCCTCTCTCTCTCTCTCTCTCTCTCTCTCTCTCTCTCCAACATGTTTGTTATCTAGTTTACCTCCTGGTCTCTTCCTCCTCCACCCCCTCCCTCACACCTTTTCTCCCTCCCTCCCTCCCTCCTTTCAACCATGTGCGTCGCTCTCTTCCCCTTATCTCTCTTCTCCCTCCCTGTCTCCCGCTCTTCCTCGTCTCCGTCTCCTCCTCCCTCTCGTCATCATCCTTTCCTCTTCCACTCTCTTCTCTTCCCTCCCTTTCCTTCTCTCACCTCCCTCCATTCCTTGTCCTCCCTCCCTCCCTCCCATTTCGTTTCATTCTCTCTCTTCTCTTTCTCCCTTCAATCACTGTTTCTCTTCTTTTTCCGTGTCCCTGTCCTTTTTTTTTTTTATGCCCTTTCCTTCTGCATTTCTGCTTCCATTCCATTTTCCTTCCTTCCATCCTTTCCTTCTTTCCTTCCTTCCCTTCCTTCCTTCCATCCTTTCCTTCCTTCCTTCCTTCCATCCCTTCCTTCCTTCCATCCTTTCCTTCTTTCCTTCCTTCCTTCCATCCCTTCCTTCCATCCTTTCCTTCCTTCCTTCCTTCCTTCCTTCCATCCCTTCCTTCCTTCCATCCTTTCCTTCTTTCCTTCCTTCCTTCCATCCCTTCCTTCCTTCCATCCTTTCCTTCCTTCCGTCCTTCCTTCCTTCCTTCCTTCCATCCCTTCCTTCCATCCTTTCCTTCTTTCCTTCCTTCCTTCCATCCCTTCCTTCCTTCCAGCCTTTCCTTCCTTCCGTCCTTCCTTCCTTCCTTCCTTCCTTCCATCCATTCCTTCCTTCCATCCTTCCTTCCATTTTCTCATTTTTCTCCTTGTCTCCCTGCCTTCCTTCCTATTTCTTTTCCTGCTTTCTGCCATCGACCTCCTATTCTCTACCTTCCCCTTATTTCTCGTAGTCACCTCTTTACTTCATCTCCTCTTCCTTCCTTTTCTCATCCTCCCTGTCCATTTCCATCTCATTTTTCCTTCTCCTTTCTTTCTCATTTTCCTCATCCCTCCTACCTTCTTTCCTTTCCTCATCCTTCAGTCTTCATTTCTCTCCCTTTCTTCTCTTTCGTCCATTTCCTCACTTCCTTCTATCATTTATCATTCTTCTTTCTCTCTCCTCAATCTTTCCATCATTCTTCCATGATTCCTCTATTTGATTGTTTCCTCCTTTCTCTCTTCTCCTTTCTTTCTTGTCTTTTTCCTTCTCTTGTCATTCCTTCCTCATCATCCTCATTTTCCTTCCATCCCTCTCCTGTCTTTCCTTCATTCCTCTCTCTCTCTTTAGTCTTTCTTCCCTCCCCTCTGTCTTTCTCATATCCTTTGCTTTTCCTTCCCTCTTTTCCTCCTCCTTTCATCTCCCTTCCTCTACGTGTTCTGTATTTCCTCTTCTCTGTCATTACATCTCTCCTCTATCCCCTTCCGTCTAGTCCTTTCCTCCTTTTCTCCTTACCTCCTTATCCTTTTTCTTAATCATCCTTCGTCTTCTCCTTCCCCCGATGTCTCATCCTTCCTCTGATGTCTTCCTTCCATTCGTCTCCCCTTGTTAAAATAATCCTTCTCACATCTTCCTCTCACCTCTCGACCTTCTGCTGTCTTTCCATCCCCCTCTACTGCTCCCCCCTCCCTCTGCTGCTCCCCCCTCTCCTTTTCCTCCCTCCCTTCCTTCTTCCCTTACCCCCATATTCTTCCCTTCTGCTCCACTTCCCTCCCCCTCTCCTCTCCCATTACTCGCTCTCTTCCCCTTCCTCATATTCTCTTCTCATCTGCTTCCCCTTTTCTCCCTCTCTCCTTTCCCTTTACTCCCCTCTTCCTCTCCCCTCCCTTTCCTCTCCCTTTCCCTCTCCCTCTCCCTTTCCCCTCCCTTTCCCTCTCCCCTTTCTTCCTCTCCCCTTTCTTCCTCTCCCGTCTCTCCTTTCCTCTAGTATTTTCCTTTTCTCTTTCCCCCCTCTCATTTCCCTTCATATTTCTTCGTCTTTCCTCTGGTTTTAATTTCCCACTCTCTCCTCTCTCCTTCCTTTTTCCCACCTTCCCTTCCCCGTCTCTCTCTCTCTCTCTCTCTCTCTCTCTCTCTCTCTCTCTCTCTCTCTCTCTCTCTCATTATATATATACTCATTCTCCCATCTCCATTCCAAGCTTTTACCATCGTTCCTCTTCCTTTTCTTTTTCCTGCACTAACATCTGTCTTCTCTCTCTCTCTCTCTCTCTCTCTCTCTCTCTCTCTCTCCTTTCTTTCGTTTACTCATCTTTCTCACATCTTCCTCCATGCATTCTCCTAGCATCTTCCTTCCCACCCTGTAATCTTTTGTCATCTTTCTCTTAGCTCTCTTCCTCTCTCCGTATCTACCTCCTCCTTTCCCCTCCATTCCTCCCTTTGTTTCTCCTACTACGTCCCCATTCCCTGCCTTTGTCTCTACTTCCTTCTTTCCCCTCCCTCCTCTCCCCTCTCCAACTTCTTCCCACGTCCCCTCAGCCTCTGTCACTCACTCCTTCCCCTTCTCTCCTCTTCCCTCTTGTACTCTGTCCTCTATTCTTCTCCCTTCTCCTCTCCTCTGCTACTTCCTCCCCTCTCCCTCCTCTGCTACTTCCTCCCCTCTCCCTCCTCTCCCCGTGTCACTCCCTACTTCTTCCCCTCCCTTCTCTTCCCTCTCCCACCTCACCGACTCCCGCTCCCCCTTGTCCACTAGCTCTCCCTCCTCTGTTCTTCTCCCTCCTCCTTTCTCCCACCTCCTCTCCTCTGCTGCTTCCTCCCCTCTCCCTCCTCTCCCCGTGTCTCTCCCTACTCCTCCCCCTCCATGCTCTCCCCTCTCCCACCTCACCCACTCCCCCTCTCCCCTGTCCGCCAGCATCCGAGTCGAGCGGAGCGCTAATGAAGGCGTGACATGATAATCACAACACATAATGCTTTGTTGCAACACTGGTTCCATCCCACTGCCAAGTTCTCTGTCTCTCTCTGCCTGTCTGTCTTTGTGTAATGGGGAAGACTGTGTGGTGGGTTGATTGTGTGTGGGTGTGGGTGTGGGTTTGGAGAATGTGGATGTCTTTGTGTGTGGGAGGAAGTTTGTCCCAGTGTGTGGAATGTGAGAATGTGAGAAAAGTTTTGTAGCTGTGTTTGTATGGGGAGTTATATGGGTGTTGATGTGTTTTATGTGCACGAATAAGTCTGTGTTTGGATGATTAGGAGGCGACCTGTGTGTGTTTCCGTGGGAGAGGATTCTGTGCCCGTTGGTGATTGTGTGTGTGTGTGTGTGTGTGTGTGTGTGTGTGTGTGTGTGTGTGTGTATGTGTGTGTGTGTGTGTGTGTGTGTGAATAGGACGAGACATGACACTCACAAACATCATGCATTGTTGCAGAGGCAGTGCTCTTTCACCGCCATCTTCTCTGTGTCTGTTTGTCTTTATTTGGCAGGTGATTTTGTGTTTGTTTGTTTGTCACCGTCAGAATATTGTGTATGTGTGTCAGGGTGTGTAAGGGGATTCTGTGTGTATGGAGAAGAGGGGGATGGGGCTTTTGTTTGTGTATGCTAGTGGTAAAGGATTATTTGTGAAGTAAAAGATAATGTGTGTGTGTGTGTGTGTGTGTGTGTGTGTGTGTGTGTGTGTGTGTGTGTGTGTGTGTGTGTGTGTGTGTGTGTGTACGAGAATCTGCATATAAGAATGTGGGAGTATATAATTATGTGTACCTGTATGTGCGAGATACTGTTTATAAGAATGTGCATGTATATGTGTACGCATTTGTATGTATGTATGTATGAATGTGTGTGTGTATGTGCGTGAGTGATACAATGAAGGTGTGAAATGATAGCAAGTAAGGCTTTGTTGCAGCGCACTTGCATCTCGCTTGCAAACTTCTGGGTCTTTGTTTCAGTGTACGTGGGAGAGGATTGTGTTTGTGTGTGTGTTTGTGTGTGTGTGTGTGTGTGTGTGTGTGTGTGTGTGTGTGTGTGTGTGTGTGTGTGTGTGTGTGTGTGTGTGTGTAATGAGGCTGGAACTGAAGACGTGTGGTAATTACTGAGTGGTGATGAGCTGATTGTGTGTGTGTGTGTGTGTGTGTGTGTGTGTGTGTGTGTGTGTGTGTGTGTATTAACGCTGACACACACACACACACACACACACACACACACACACACACACACACACACACACACACACACACACACACACACACACACACACACACACACACACACACACACACACACACACATTCACCTTTCCTACCCCTCTGCTCTCCTCGTCTACAACTCCCAATTTTCCCTCCTAGTTATCCCTTCAACCCACCCTCCTTCCCTCTCCCCTCACCCTCTCTCTCACTTCTCATTCATTCATTCCTCCATCACACACACACTTCCCTCATTCTTACTTCTTCCCCATCTCCTAAAACCCTTATCCAGTCTCCCCACCCCTCGTCTCCCCTCTCACCCCTCTCTCCTTTACCCCTGTCTCCCTCCTCACCCCCTAATCCTTCTCACTTTTGACCCCCTTCATCTTTGCCCATACCCCTCCCCCATTATCCACTCCTTACACACTGACCCCCTCCATTCCACTCCCCACTCTAGTCTCTTCCCCCGTCCCCCACCTTCGTCACTACACCCCTCCATCATCTCAATTTCCCTTCTTCACATCTCACATCTTGTACACTTTTCATTCTCATCCTTCCCTCCTTCTTATATTCCCCCCTCCCTCTCCCTCCTTCTTACACACCCCCTTTCCCTCCCCACACCCCTCTCTCACCCCTCCTCTAACCCCTCACCTCCCCACCATCTCCAAAAGTTCGCCAGCAGCCCAGGGAAACTCTTAATTATCGCAGAGGTGTGTAAGGAACTCTCTCTCTCAACCAAGTCTGAGCTCTTTATTTCAGTCTACCCCGTTCCCAAGTTGCTACTCGTGTATTGAATGACGCCTTGCTCGAGGACTTGTGCTGGAGGGGGGAAAAGTAGTGGTTGAGTGTGTGTGTGTGTGTGTGTGTGTGTGTGTGTGTGTGTGTGTGTGTGAGAGAGAGAGGGGGAGGGAGGGTGGGGGGGAGGGGAGAAAATGAGAAGAGGTAGGGGTATAGAAGTGAGAGAGAGAGAGGGGAGGAGAAAGTGAGGGTTGTAGAAGTGGGTTGAGAGAGAGAGAGAGAGAGAGAGAGAGAGAGGGAGAGAGAGAAGTAGGTTGGATGGTATGGTGAGTTGAGAAAAATTAAGAGAAGATGAGGAGAGGGGAAGAGACAAGTGAGACACGGGTGAGTTGGTGGGTGGAATGGAATGGTAATGAGGTGGAGAGAAGAGTGAGGTGGAGGTGAGGGAAGGATTGGCTGGAGGGAAGGGGAAGGAGTAGGAGTAAGAAATGGATTAGGGGAGTGGATGAAGTGGAGAAGTACGGCAAATGAGAATTGAAAAAGGAATTGATGGAGGGATATGTTGGAGGAGTGAGAATAGATGAGAAAGTGGAAGAGAAGGAGTGGGAGTGGGATAAGCGAAGTGGGTGGGAAGTGAAGGGGAGGTAATTGAGAGGTGAGAGAAGGAGGGGGAGGAAATTAGGAGCGATTCAGTGGGAGGGAGGAGGGATTACGAGGTGACGGGCAAGATAAGACCAGGGATTAGGGATGAGGGGAGTGAACTTTGATTGGGATTAGGAGGTACATAAGCTGAAACAAAACAGAGGGAGGTGTATGTATGAGGATTAATGACGAGAGGAAGTGAGAGATGGCAAGTGTAGGTGGGATTTATGTATTTATTTACTTAACCGACGTGACTGGGAATTGAGCTGACAGTTTCTTCCCTGAGGCCCACTTTCGTACGCGCAACAGATGGCGTCACACAGCTTCTCATGCCACTCTGCATGCCCACCGTCCATACTGAATACATACCAGGGCTGTTTCATTCAGAACTGGTATGGTGGTGTAGAAGCTGTATACTTTTAACGTGATTCTTATACTCTTACTGTTTCCTATCCTAGCATGGATCGAACTTGCGTCCTTCCGATGAGCATACCCACTTTTTTTTCGATTGACCCCCAAGTGGAAACGGTGAGGAGGCGAGTGAGTGAGGAATGAAGGGAAGAAGGGGGAACGTGTGTGTGTGTGTGTGTGTGTGTGAGAGAGAGAGAGAGAGAGAGAGAGAGAGAGAGAGAGAGAGAGGGAGAGGTTTGATTCAGAGGGGCTGATTGAGTATGGAAGGAGTGGTGAGTACGGTATGTGTGGAAGTAAAGGAAGGTGTGTTTTGGAAATGAGTCAGCTAGGAGTGAGATGAAGAGGGCAAGGAGTATGAGTGAGTGAGAGTTGTAGAAAGAGAAATTCATCACCATCATCATTACCATCACCATCAGTATCATCAGTCACGATCATCATTTTCACCATCACCATCATCATTATAATCAGAATCACCATCATCACTGTCGTCATTAATATCACCATATATATTACTACAGTCATCACCATCATCATCAATTTCTCTTATGACCTGCAACATCAATATCATCATTATCTATCATCACCTCCACTGTCACCGCCCACCACCACTACCACTATCATCCTATTAAAACCACTACAAAATAGATCACTTGCACAGCTTTCCCCACTCTGACCTGTTCGCTTTAACGCCTCAAATATTCAGAAGTATGTACACAAAAATATTCAAACTCACCCACACCAAACTCATTTAAATCACACACACAAAGTTCCCACTCCAAATTACTTTACTAAATCCATCATTCAGATACACCCAAAAGTTAAAACCAAATTAGTGTATTTTTTTCTAGGGTGTAATGAATATATAAACACAAAAATTAAATTCCACATGATTTATTCTATGCCAAAAGTGAAGAGAGTTAAAAAAAAATAGCTCGGATAAATATTTGGCTTTTCATGCCTTATTAACTTATGTTCACAGGGTAGTACTGATGATATTTACAGGGCTTGGAATATGAGAGAGAGAGAGAGAGAGAGAGAGAGAGAGAGAGAGTGTGTTGGGGGGAGGGAGGGAGGGGGGTAAAGTGAAGGAGGGAAGATTGTTTAACTTCTGGTGGTAATTAGGAATCTTTTAAGTTTCACGCCTTGATTGGGAGAGAGAGAGAGAGAGAGAGAGAGAGGAGAGGGTTGATAGATAAGTAGTAGATCAAGAATAAAAAAAGCTAATGATATTGAGAGAGAGAGAGAGAGAGAGAGAGTCGGTGAAGAAAGAAGTGTAGTTATTGAAAAGAAGGGAAAATGGAAGTGTGAGAAGAACAAGAGTAACCATAAAAATACTGTAACTAGATATAAAAGAACACAAGAATGGAAATTTAAAAACCAGAAAAATACATTGACAAAAAAAAAGATAGAAAAAATATCAGCATGTGTTTACGAAAAAATGATAGAAAAAATATCAGCATGTGTTTACGAAAAAATGATAGAAAAAATATCAGCATGTGTTTACGAAAGTGATCATAAATATTTCGTAACTTCCTCACATCGGCTCTACCTGTGCGTGTGACGTCAATGAAGTTCGAGTTAGTGTTTTCATTAATCTCAATAAACATCATTAATCTCTATAAACATTTTCCAGGACGATCACAAACCCGAGTTACGATGGGTATAATTTTTGGGATTTTTTTGTTTTGGAAAATGTCTGGATTAAAATTGCCCTGGAAGATGCTAATTAACTGAGTCTTGTTGAAATAGTCCCCCTGGTGGTGATTTGAATTCTGTGTGTGTGTGTGTGTGTGTGTGTGTGTGTGTGTGTGTGTGTGTGTGTGTGTGTGTGCGCGCACATTTGTGTTGTGTTCAGGCGTCTACTATACATAATGAAGTTATTCACACACACACACACACACACACACACACACACACACACACACACACACACACACACATCCATATCCATCCGTCCATATATAAAGACATACCGTACGTACTTAAAAATACTGTATCCTCTACGTTCATATGTAACGATACATGCATACGTACGTACATGCATACATATATACGTAAATACACATACAAACGCAAAATTACAATCATCAGTTGAGGACAGAATAGAAGAGATTTGTACAGCGCAATATAGTACATACTTGTCCTTACTAATATTTCTTCTCTTTAGCTTCTACTATTGTATATTTTTTTTTTTATCCCTCCCACCCGATTTAATATAGTGAAAAATATGATTGATTGATTGATGATGGTAGTGATGATGAGGATGATGATGATGATGGATGGCAGTGAATGGAAGAGGAAATGATCATTGATCATAATAATAATAATAATAATAATATAATAAAAACAGTAATAATAATAATGATGACCATAAAAAATACGAATAAATCATTGAATAAAGGCAATGCAGTTACCGAGGGAGCCCAAAGCCAGGCCAATAAATTAATAAAGCATATATGATAATTAGCGGGGGAGCCAACACATCGCAAGCAAAATTAATAAATGAATTATCAAGGTATTTGTGAGAAACGACGGGGCAGGAGAATAAGCATATAAGGAAATGAAAACGAATCCAACAATATTTGATTTAGTGAGAAAAGGGACAGTGTTTATAAAAATTATTGGGAGAGGGTTCCACACTAGAGAAAATCAGTAGATAGATAGAATGATAGATAGACAGGGAGATAGAAATGCGATAAATTTGCAAAGATAACGATGCCCTCGTTTTTATTAAATTATGTAGCGAATTAGAAAGGGAACCCCTCAGTTTTCAATATGTGATTTAAGGTACAAAAATATTGGTTCAGAATTTTTCATATTTGTTCCGAAAAACAGTGATTCTAATAAATGTACCAAGATAACGAAACATTGTACATTGATTTGAGTTATTAGTGAAAATATTAAGACCGGAATCCCCTTATTTTTTGTATTGGTAATAAAAGTAGAAATTTGTAGTTTACTCAGAAATATTTTGGATAATTTAAAGTGAGCCATCAGTTTTAGTAAACGTGAATAAAAATAAGAATTAACGAAACTACTCTTACTATTTTTGTGGTTTTATGAGTAATAACTCTACCTCATTTTTAGATACGAATAGCTGTATAAAAACAATATATTTTTGTTTATATTTAGTAATGGTTGAATCCTTCCATTTTCGATAATATGAATAAAAAAAAAAAATGGTTAATATTTGTCTTATAGATGAAAAAAAATTATAGGCATGGACTCTCTCTCTCTCTCTCTCTCTCTCTCTCTCTCTCGTTTTTTTTTTCCCATTTCCTTTCAACACAAGAAGCCTCTCATCAGCTGAAGGAAATCATCTGGTGGTTTTCCGTTTTCATTGTGTGTGTGTGTGTGTGTGTGTGTGTGTGTGTGTGTGTGTGTGTGTGTGTGTGTGTGTAAGGAAGGGACATTAAGTTGCCCTAGTTTGCTTCCCCCCCTCCGAAAAAAAAAAAAAAATGTGTGGTTTCCCCCTTCCTCGTTTTCTCTACTCTTCTAGGCAAAAAATACCTCAGTCATTTCCTATTTTTCCCCCACATTTTTGCGTGTTCCGTTTGCACTTTTTTCCCCCGTCCTTCGTTTTTTCTCTTATTAGCGAAAAATAAGCAAATCATTCTCTTTTTTTCATTTTTTCGTTCAGCCTCCCCTCCCTTTTTTCCTCATTGTCTCGTTTTTTTGCAAGAGTACTAAATCCACAGATACTTCTCTCTATTAAGGACGAAAAAAAAAAAAATACTAACAGGCCGGTACTTTCACATAAAATTTGGTATGTTTTTTTTATTTTCATTTTTGCTTATCTCTAAATGGACGAAAAATGGGATAAAGCTCCATTGTTTTGGATGAAAATTGCACAATCCATTTTTTCTTTCCCGATTTGCGTTTTTATTTTTATTTGTTTTGTTTCTCTTATTCTCATTTCCCTTTTCTCTCTGTGGGAAACGAAATCAATATTAAAAGTCCCTTGTTAACCCCATCAACTGGTAATTATTTTTATTCTTGCCACTGCTAGACTCATTTTACTTATTGTAATTATTGGAGTTGGTATTTTTTAATCTCCAGTAACATGTTCAACGCGATGAGGCAAATTCTTTATATTAAATGATGCTTCTGCAGGATTATGTTATTCATTGTAATCTCATTCTTGTACTGAAGAAATAAATCGCTTCTCTTTACTCACATCTGTACCATGACTTCCGTTTTGAAAATATAATACTATTATTGTCGGACGATTTTTTTTAGTTTCAAGTTTTTCATCTTATTCTGTCTACCACCATGCGATTTTCTTCAGCTGAGAATAGACCTCTTGTGTAAGGGTTAATGAATTCTGGACACAGTTCCTCCCAGTTCGATAAGTTTCCCTTAAACTTAGTAAAATAGTGTGATGTAGTAAAAATGAAGTTAGAAGACGACCTTATATTGAACGGTATAAGAGTCGAAAAAAGTTAAACATATCGGTACATTTTTTTTTTTCCTTCTCATTTTCTCTTCATTTTTCTCATTTTTCTTTTTAACTTTTTTTCTTAAAATTTCACTCATTTTCTCATCATTTTTATCATTTTCTTTTTTCATTTTCTCATTTTTCTCTTAATTTTCGCATTCTCTTAATTTTTTCACTTTTTTCATTTTTTAATTTTTTGCTTAATTTTTCTCATTTTCTATTCATTTTATCAGTTTCCTTATTTTATTTTCTCAATATTCTATTAATCATCTTCATTTTCTCATCATTTTTATCATTTTTTTCTTTTCTTTTTCATTTTTCTCTAATTTTTCATTTTCTCAATTTTTCTTTTTCATTTTTTTAATTTTTCTAATTTTCTCTTCATTTTCCTCATTTTTCTTTTTCTCCATTTTCTCATTTTCCTCTTAATTTTTCTCACTTATTTTTTCCCATTTTTTTTTTCATTTTTCTCTTGTCACAGCAATGAGGTTATATGTAATTTATTCATGCTTTTCCCAGACGGTTTTATTCCACTAAGGGGGGATTTTTAAAAGCTAGAGGGATTACATATAACTTTCAGTAACCTCTTCATTAATAATCCACCAGAAGTAGAGGAAAATCGCCTAGTGAAACTCTAATAAAAAAAGTAAAAATATCATCATAGTAAAAGTCTTGCTTCAGCCAAATGATTTTATTAAACATTGGAAAAATAAGTAGTAAAGGGATATGAGAAAATAAATCCTATAATGCCAGTAATTTGTTTTTTCCCAGTAATGTATTTTGTCTTTATATTTTTTGTCTGTTGTATTTCTATGATGATTTTAATTTATTCTCGCTATTCAGCTATGGAGTGAATTTCCAAGCTGGCTGGATTAACTCCTTCATTTACCCCTTCACTTCTAGGACTATGTAGGTTTAAGGAAATTGTCTGAAGGTACCATGAAAAAAAAAAAAAAAAAAAATAGCCATGGTACAGAAAACAAGCCGAAAAAATGACCAAAATATAACTACATTTTTTTCAACAGCTTCCCATTTTGTTACCCCTTCTCTCATTTTCTTTATCTTTTTTATGAGGGGGACTAATTCTCTTGTGAAGCACCACTATCAAAGCAAATCTGGTGGTGTGTTTTTAGTGGGATGGATTTATATAGTAATTAAAGTTTTATTAGTGGGGGAGGGTAGATGAGGGTGTTGTTTGGGTGTTTGTGTTTTTCTATTTTGTGTGTGTGTGTGTGTGTGTGTGTGTGTGTGTGTGTGTGTGTGTGTGTGTGTGTGTGTGTTCAATGGGACGAATATATACAGTGATGGAAGCCTTATATGTGTGAGTTTAGGAGTGTGGCTGTGGTGGTATTTCCTGTACTTTATTGTGTGTGTGTGTGTTCGAGTTCAACCTGGCTCTCACAGTACGTATGTATTTCTGTCAGTTGTTGTTCGTGTCTGTTTGTATGTTTACTTATTAATACACCTTCGTTTTATAAGCTGTATATACATTGATACCATGCCTTACCTCACCTTCATGAGTCATATATAAAGTATTCCTTATTTGACCATCTGTGTCTGTCTGTATTTCTGTCTGTAGGTCTGTTTATACGTATCTGTGTATCTTTTTGTCTATCCATATCTGTCCTGATCGCTCTGTCAGTCTATGTCAGTACTTTTCCTTCCTAGTATCGCCTGCGAAACAGGTATTTTAATTTACCTGTTGACCTAAGTGTGTATGTTTGTGATGTCTGTTAACCCACACACTACATCTCCATCCACTGTGCACGTATCTGCCTACTAATTATGTATTAATCTATCATGCAGTCCATATATCTATCTATGTGTCTAAAAAGGGGTTATATATGTCGAAATATACAATGTCAGCTTCTCTGTCTGGTTTTATATCTTGCTTACAAATGCCTAAACTGTCTCATGTGTTGTTCATCTACCTGTCTGTCTGTAGCAATGTCTATCAGGCTGTCTCTATGTCTGTCTTTTTATCTATCTCAGTATCTATCCCGCCGTCCGTGAACATAATACTACATCCACAGAGTCAGGGAGAGGGGAGGGGGAAGTGAAAGGGAGGGGGTGGCCAGGCAGATTAAATTTACATAATGCACGATTGGAGTATTTTGGGGGGTGGACTGGGGGGGGAAGGTGGAGTTGGGGAGGAAGGGAGGGGTGAGGGGGAGAGGAAGGGAGTGTGGGGACTGGAGGAAAGGGAGGGGAGGGGAGGGAGGATGGGTGGACTGGGGGGGGAAGGTGGAGTTGGGGAGGAAGGGAGGGGTGAGGGGGAGAGGAAGGGAGTGTGGGGACTGGAGGAAAGGGAGGGGAGGGGAGGGAGGATGGGAAGTAGGAGTTGGAGGGGAAGAAGCAGGAGGGAAGATGGAAGATAGGAGGAGGGAAGATAGAGGATAGAGTGAGGGAAGATGGAAAGGGGGAAAGGAGAGGAGAGGATTAGGATTGTTAAGGAGGATTGAAGAAGGTGAAGTGATGGGAAGAGGGGAAGGAGGAGGAAAATGAGGGAGGAGGTGAGTTAAGGAAAGTGAGGGAGGATTCGAGGCAGGAGGGAAAGGTAAATAAAATGAATTGGGCAGTGTGTGAGGAAAATAGAGAGAGGAAATGAGAGAGGAGGGAATGTGAGGGGAAGAGTATCGGCTGGGGAGAAGTAAAAGGAAATATGATGGTGGGGAGTTTGGGGAAGGTGAAAGGGAAGGGATATGAGAGGAAGAAGGGGAGAAATATTCACGGATAGAGGGAACTGGGGGAACTGGAGTGGGGCGAAGGAGGGGATTGGGGTAGGTGGAGGGAAGTTTGTGTGTGTGTGTGTGTGTGTAAAAACATATTCCAGCAAAGTGCGCTTTTGTGAGCGCGTAACCAGCGAGCGAGATTTTTTACATATGCCTGTCATCATAATATCATCTTGGTGTAAGCTTTCAACATTTCTGGTGAGGTGGTTGAACAATAACGGAAGAGTAATTGAGCAAAAATATTTACTTTCTCACGTTTTCTCTCTCTCTCTCTCTCTCACACACACACACACACACACACACACACACACACACACACACACACACACACACACACACACACACACACACACACACACACACACACACACACACACACACACCTGACACGTGTTTTCGACAACGCATAAGGATTCCGGCGCTGGACGTGCATATAGCGAGGCGCCGTAGCACTTATGACCCGTGCATAGTTGAGTTCGCTGCTCCAGACTTGCCGTGTCAACGAACTTCGACGGAAATCGCTTGGTTATTGATCGAATAATAAAACCCAGAAATTGGGCGATTACCCTTGTTAATTTCACCCCCTAAACATAGGAAAAACGTTCATGTAACATTATGAGCGTAATATCCGGTATTTAATTGTTAGAATTCATGCAAGAAAACAGTGTTGCCACGGGAAATCTTTCTTAAATCAGTTTCATAGTGGAGCATGTCAATGGAAACCCCCGGTACATTCCCTTGGACAGCTGGGATTCCAAGGGATTTCTTTTGTCTGATGAGTAGATACCGTAGCTAAGAACAAAATATATTGAATATCTACTACCTGCTGAAACAGTCTCTTCTCTATCTCACATAGCAGAAAATTTATTAGCCTCTGAAAACCATCGCGATTGGGTCGTGTCGTGTCGTGTGAGTCGGACTGGGCCGAGTCGTGTCGGACCGCTCACCCAAACATCGCGTCGCCACACTTTCTCGCTTTACCCGCAGCGCTCGCTTGTTCGTAATAAAACAACCGTTTATATCATTTTCTTAGACCTCTTTCATGTGATCCTATGCATGTTATCGCGTTTGTGTAAGCACATTGCCCCTCTTTGTGCATTCTTGTGTGTTTGTATGAACGTGTTTATCCTGTGTGCTTGTGGGCACGTATTCGTACCTTGTGTACCCCGTCTGTGTGCATTTCCACTGTTGCGTAGTCATGTATATTTCCTCCGCGCATTCATGGTTAACCATGGATATCGTTTCCACGTGTATGTGCGTATGCATGTGTGTGTGTTTATCTATCTATGTCTATCTGTCTTTCTATCTATCTGTCTTTCTATCTATCTGTCTGTCTATCTATATCTATATTATAGACAAGCACGTGCACACTTGGCGTTAGATTTTCCATGTGTGGACAAGTGTGTGTACTCTTGTGTACACCCATCCATGTGTGTAGTATTAAACCATGTGTACCCCTCCCATGTGACCATAAGTACTATAATTTGCGTGTGTACGTATAACCGTGTGCACCCTTTCCATGAGCATGAATGAAACGACATACAGTACACCCACCCATGTGCATTTCCATGTGCGTGCGTGTGTGTAGGACGGAAGGGAAGATTATGCCGAGAGAAATAAAGAAAATCCAGCCCAATATTGCCCCCTCCCCCCTCCAGGGCCGACTTCATAATGCCGAAAAAATATAAGAAAATGTCCCCCGTTTCTGGAAAATATATATATATAATATTTTGACGCATTTTCGGGAATTTCGTCTCTCTTTCCCTCCATTTATTACGGATTTTAGAGGTGGATTTATGGATGGTCTGGATTTTTCGCTTGGGTTTTGAGAGAGAGAGAGAGAGAGAGAGAGTGTGTGTTTTGTTTTCGTTGGATTGTGTGTGTGTGTGTGTGTGATCTTCGTTTTTTTCCTTGGCTGTGCTGCGATAAGATTGGAATTAGTTGTTAATTTAATGATGGCATATTTCTCTTGTTCATATTGTATTTTTTTTTATTACATTTCTTTAAATAGACAGACTGACAAATGAGGAAGCGAAGGAGCGTTGTGATGTGGATGTGGCTGTGATAGGAAGCGTTAGGAGAAACACACTGAGGTGGTTTGGCCATGTGGAGATAATGGAGAGTGAGAGACTGACGAGGAGAGTGTATGTGAGTGAGGTGGAAGGGAGGAGAGGGAGGGAGAAGCCAAGGATGAGATGGAAGGGTGGAGTGGAGAGATATGTGAGACAGGGGGGGTGTGAACTGGGAGCAGGGTAGAAATGGCATTGGACAGGGCGACATGGAGGCGATTTGTTTGCGACCACCCCTTGCGGGATTGAGGCGTCTGGCGATAGATAAATAGATAGATCTTTAATTTGCTTATTATTCTTATGCATCTCAATTTGTTTATTTCTTTTACCTACGCTTTGCCGAGTTTGAGAATGAGATTTGAGAAATATTTTGATACTGTATTTGCATCGTGTGTTTTTCTGTGTATTTTATTCATGTATTTATTTATTTATCTATGTATTTATTTATTTATTTTATTTTTACTCCTTCCCTGGTTTAAGAATTCATTTGGCTGAGTAGTTTGATGTCGTTCATTTTTGTTTAGTCTCTTGTGTTACTCCTCAGGGTTTAAGAAAGGAATTAGCTGATTAATATTGGGGTTCTTTTTTCATTTTCTGCTCTCTTATTAGATTTTACTTTAACTGCGGTGATATATATTTTGTTTCACTCTATCTCTTTCCAAAATATTTCAGTCGATTTAGGAAATATGTGATGAATTTTAGGGTTCCATTCAGCCCTCATTAATTCTCTTGTCTATACTCCTTTTACTGTAATTTGGCCTAAAATTCCCATCTCCCCATCTTGAATGCAGGGTTGAAAGAATGGGTTGACACTAGATTATGATCCTAGTCACAAAGAAGTGCTGAGGAAAGGATATAGAGCTGTAGCATTCTCTCTTTCAGTCCCAAAGCTACGTGAAATAAGCTGTAAAAAGACGAACATCTGGGCCAAGTTTGAGTGAAAAGAGTATAGTAGAGGTTGTTCTAAGATTAATATAATCGTCTGGTAGAGAAAGAATGAAAGTAAATACATCATCAGATTGAAGGGGTTAATAATGAGTGTGGTTGGTTAATTTAATAGCCGTCTCTCTCTCTCTCTCTCTCTCTCTCTCTCTCTCTCTCTCAAGTGAAGATAATAGAAACTGAGACTAACTAGGAGAGTATGAGGTGGAGGGGGAGACTGGGCATGAGATGGAGTCCTTGTGCTGAAGGGGCTGATGGAGATTATTTTATTTCCTTACCGCAGAGGTCACGACTGAATAATTACAATAGAAATAATAATGATAATAATAATAATCATCATCATCATAATAGAGTAGTAGTAGTAGTAGTAGTAGTCGTAGTCGTAGTAGTAGTAGCAGGAGCAGCAGCAGCAGCAGCAGTAAATCAGTTGTAGTAGTAGTAAAATAATAATAATAATAAATAATAATAATAATAATAATAATAAAATAATAATGATACAGTAATCTGGGAGAAGCAAGAATGTGGTGTTAAAATGCCATGGTAATGATGAGGCTAAAAACACAGTAAAACAATAAAATAAAGCATGAAAGTCAACCAGTAAGGACACCAATAAAGCAGACAAAAGTAAGAAGTAAATTCAATAACAAAAGGTAAAATAAAAAGCAGTATATAAAGACGTATTAGTACAGTTAAGTAAAAAAGTATAAGTAAAGACAAAATCAGGCAGTAAAGGCACCAATAAAGTAGGCGAAATTAAGCAGTAAATTTAGTAAAAAAAGAGTTTGTAGTAACCATAAAAGACGATATATGAAAAAGTAAAAAAAAAATAAATATAAATAGTAAGGTTGAAGTGATAGTAAAGATGGGAGGAGAGGGAGAGAGGTGGCGAGGGAGGGAGGGTTGAGGAAGAGGTAGAGAAAAAGAAATGAAGGAAGGAAGGAGGTAAAGAAATTGGTAAGAAGGAAATGGAATGGGAAAGGAGGGTGGAAGAGGGAGGAATGGGGGAGAGAGAGGAGTGGATGGCAAGAAGGGAGGGAGGGAATGAAGGAAAAGAGAAAAGAGAAGAGAAAGAAATGGGGAAGAAGAGAAGGAAAAGGGACAGGGGAGGAGGTGGAGGAGGAAGGGACGGGTAAGAGACAGAGAGGAGAGGGTAGTAGGAAGGAAAGGAGGGAGGAGAAAAAGAAAGGAGAAAGGAGGATGATAAAGAAGGGAGATGGAAAAAATAAGTGGAGGAAGAGGAGGAACAGGGTCGGTGTTTAGACAGAAAGGAGGAAAAGGGAGGGAGATGAAAAGGGAGAAGGGAAGAGTGGCTGTACAGGAAGAGGGGGAAAGGAAAGGGGAGGAGGTGTAGTAAAGAGGGAGAAAGAGGGAGGGGAGAAAGGGCAGTGGAGGGGAGGGGAGGAGATGTAGTAAAGAGGGGGAAAGAGGGAGGGGAGAAAAGGCAATGAAAGGGAGAGGAGGAGGGAGTACTGTAAGGGGAGGAGAGGGAGGGAAGGGGAAAGGGAGCAGTTAGTAGAAATGGTTTGAATGTTTATAGGAAGGGGAGAGGAGAGGGGGAGGAAAAGGTGGGGGTGGAAACTGCACAATGGAGGGAGGGAAGGGGGTGAAAGATGGCGGAGAAGGGGGAAGACGGGAGTGGGAGGCATAAAAGAGGGAAGGGCAAGGAGAAGAGACACAAAAGCGATATAAATAAGGGAGGGGGTAGTGTGAACAAAATGGAGGATGGTGAAGGGGGAAATGTTGAGCATAAAAGAGGGAGGGGAGGGGAAGGGGGATAAAAGAAGGAAGGAAGGAAGGGAGGGGGGCATAAAAGAGGGGGGGGCCGTTGACCCAGGGCAGCTGACGGTAAAATAAGCAGGGGGACAATTTGCATAATCATCATTGCCCGGCGTAGGGGGGAGGGGGAAGGAGGAAGGGGAAAGGTAAGGATGTTGAGGGAGAGGGGGAGGGGATGGATGCTGAGGGAAAGGGAGTAGGGAGGGGGGGGTAGTTAGGGCAGGCAGAGGGTAGAGGAAGACGGGTAAGGAGTAGGAGGAGGGAGGGGGAGAGTAAAGGTGAGGAGAAGAAGGGGAGGAGGGATGGAGGAAGAAGTAAAGGGGAATGGGGAGGGAGGGTAGTGAGAGGAGGCTGAGGAACAGGAGGGTGTGGCAGGGGAATGGGAAGGGGTAGGGGAAGAGGAAGGGGAGAAAAGAAGGGGTAAAGGGAAAGAAGGATGGGTTTGGGATTGGAAGAAGGATGGGGAAGGGGAAGTGAAGCACCTAGGGGAAAGGGAGGAGGAGGAGAGGGGAAGGGGAGGGAAGTAAGGGGGGAGGGAGGGAAAGAGAAGGAAGAGGTAGGAGAGGGCTGGATAGAGGGACTTTATGGGGAGGGGAGGGGAGGGGAGGAGGGAAAGAGGGGGGGTGAGGAAGGGGTTAAGAAGGGAAGGGGAGGTCAGGTAGAAACGGGGTTGGGGTAAGGGAAGGAAGAGAAATAGGAAAGAGGAAGGGAGTGGGAGTATGAAAGGGATTAGGGATATGAAAAATGAGGGATGACGAAGAGAGGGGGAAGGAAAAGGAAGGGAGGAAAAGGGAAAGAGGAGCGAAAAGGTACAGGAAAAGGGGTTGGGAGGAGAGAAGCAAGGTGCAGAGGGAAAGGGGGAGGAAAGGAGGAAAATAGGGGAATGGGGAAGAAAAGAGGAAAGTAGGAAAGAGATTTAAAGAGACAAAACAGAGAAAAAAAGAAACGAGAAAATGAGCGAAGAAAAGAGAAGGAAAGAAGAGAGAGAAAGAAGGAAAGAGATCGGAAGTGATAGAGAGAGTAGAGAATAAAAAAGAAAATATTGAGAGAGAGAGAGAGAGAGAGAGAGAGAGAGGGGATGAAGGTGAGGGTTATTCGTGTTGTTCTTTATTGAGAGGTTAAGATAGAGAGAAGAGAAGGGGAGGGGGGGGAGGGAAAGGAGGAGTATTGGAAAAGCAGGAGTGGAAGTGGAAGGTGTGACGTAAATTGGAAGATAAGTATAATTAGTAAATAGGTGTGTGTGTGTGTGTGTGTGTGTGTGTGTGTGTTTCTTGAAGACTCAGATCTTTGCCAGTTGAAAGATATACCATAAGCTGAATTAAATCGTTTGGAAATAGGAATAAATAAATAAATAAAATATATACACCATTGGTTGAAAAGAAAATATTCCCGTCGGTTCAGGAAGCCCCCTAACACCTGTTCCGTAGCGATTTATTTTGCTAGCTATAACAACTACTCCCACGTGTACCATTCCTGCCTTTTTTTTTTTTTTGCATAAATATTATTCACGGGATTACAGACGAGCTATATATAGTTAGAGAGAGAGAGAGAGAGAGAGAGAGAGAGGTTATTGCAAGGTCGTAATATTGCTTCTACATTAATATTGAAGCAGCAAGGATGAAGTGATGAAAAGGAGGCAGGGAGGGGGAGAAAGGTGGGAAAGAGAGGAAGAAAGATGGAAGGAAGGAGGAGAAAGAGGAGGGAGGATGGAAACAGAGATGGAGAGAGAAATGAGGAAGGAGAGAAAAGAAAAATGATGAACGAATAGAGAGAGAGAGAGAGAGAGAGAGAGAGAGAGAGAGAGCTGATGAAAGTGAGGAGTGAGTGGGGGCTATTGTGGACTTTTCATATTGACTTAGGTGAGAGGAAAATGAAGAGGAGGTGACGGAAATTGGGGAGGAGGAGGGGAGAGAAGATGAGAGGAAATGAAGGGAGGGGAGGAGAGAAGAGGAGGGGAGATGCAGGGGATAGGATCAGGGGTAAGATGAGATGAAAGAAGTGGAGAGAGAGGAGGGGAAAGAAAGGGAAGAAGAGGTAGTGAAAAAATGAGTAAAGCTAGAGGGTAGGAGAGGAGGGGTAAGGAGAGGAGGTAGAGGAGGAGAGAGGATAGGAGAGGAGCGATGAAAGGAAAGAGAAGTGAGAGAGGAGGAAATAAGGAAATGGATAGGGAAGACGGAGATGGGGTAATGAAGCAGATGAGATGAGGGGAGAGGATCTTATTGAATTAGTATTACGTGTAAATGAGAGAGAGAGAGAGAGAGAGAGAGAGAGAGAGAGAGAGAGAGAGAGAGAGAGAGAGAGAGAGAAGGGGAACACCAAAGAGGAGGATGGAGGGAGTGGGGAAGAGGAAGATGGGTGGAGGGGAGAAGGGAGGGGGAGGATGAGGGGATATGAATTAAATGATTGAGAGAGAGAGAAAGAGAGTCGTCCCTTCCCTTTCCCTTCACTCTGTCCCTTTCTTGATAGGGCATCCTGGGAATGGCTCTGTAAGTCTGTCACTCACTAACGATTTTCGAACTAGAGGTACTCACTCCCGTAGACTTCAGCAACTTCAGTGATGCCACACACCACACAAAATTACTCAACCACACCACACCACACCACACAAAATCATTCTCCCACACCGCACCGCACCACACATAATCACTCTTCCACACCACAGATGACACGCCGACATGTCGTAAAAATACCCCCGCTAATACCAATACACCAGTCCTGTATGAGACTGCCCTAGCATGTATTCAATATGGATGGTGGGTGTTAGCGCCGAAGTGGTGACACGTGGAGGTGTAGGAGGACTACTGGGCCTTGGGACTGGTCACTGCCCCCGAGAAATAGGCCCTGAAGCCTTTGCCCATAGTCGGACACGTAAAAAGAAAAAAGAAAATAAATAAATCAATCTCCCACACACCACACAAAATCACTCCCACACTGCACCAAACCACACCACACAAAATCACTCTCCCACACAACACCACACCACAAAAAATCACTCTCCCACACCACACCACAAAAAATCACTCTCCCACACCACACCACAAAAAATCACTCTTCCACACCACAGCACACCACATCTCAAACTCACTCACCCACACCACACCACACAAAGGGCATTAACAGAAAGGCCCTGAAGCTCCCTCATCTTGCACTGTTATACTTTTTTTGCGTTATTTCTTCCCTTATTTTCCTCTCCCACCCCAACCTTTCCTAATGTCACTCCTCCCTCCCCCACTCCCCCTCCTCCACTCCCCCTCCTCCACTCCCTCCTCCTCCACTCACCCTCCTCCACTCCCTCCTCCTCCCCCTCCTCCTCCACTCCCCCTCCTCCACTCCCTCCTCCTCCACTCCCCCTCCTCCACTCCCTCCTCCTCCACTCCCCCTCCTCCACTCCCTCCTCCTCCCCCTTCTCCACTCCCTCCTCCTCCCCCTTCTCCACTCCTTCCTTAACCTCTTGCCCCTCCCCCTTCCCTTCCACTCCCCCTCCTCTTCCACTCCCCCTCCCTCCCACCCCATTCCACCCTGTCCTTGCCCTGCCCTTCTCCCTCCCCCTCCCCTACTTCCCCTCCCCCACTCCCTCCCCTCCTACTCCCCCATACATGTCGCCAAAAGGATCGTAAAACTAAATGTAGTATTAGCTGAAGTACTGCGGCGCCCTTAGCATGGTCATTGGGTGCAACGTATCTTCCCCCATGTTCTCTTTTTTCCTACTCGCTCCCCTTTCCCCCCCCCCTCTCTCTCTCTCTCTCTCTCTCAGCTTCTCTAGGTCAGCATAAAAATCCCTCTGGCTCCTGTCTGTCTGCCTGTCTGTCTGAGAGTAATTTGCGTTAAGGCTGGTTTTTGTGCCAATCTGGCTTTGTGTGTGTGTGTGTGTGTGTGTGTGTGTGTGTGTGTGTGTGTGTGTGTGTGTGCAGAGAGAGAGAGAGAGGGAGGGACAGGAAGGACTAGTAAAAAGATGAATGGAGAGAGAGAGAATAAATACGGGGGTGTAAGTGAAGATAAACTGAAAGAGAGAAAAAATGTATGCGAAAAGAAGGATATTAGCTTTTCTACCGTTTGTAGTATTCTGTCTGTCTGTCTGTCTGTCTGTCTGTCGATCTCTCTCTGTCTGCTAAATTAAATCGTCTGACAGCAATAAGAATAGAGGCTAAGGAAGGACTGTATAGTAGTGTATAATTTAACCACTTTAGCCTCAATGGACACCCTTTTATTTTATTTATTTTTTTAACCCTACTCCCTGACGATTTTATTTACCACAGTACACACCTCGAGTAATAACTGGGTTAATGAAGGCTGTATCCAACCCCTCCAGTAATATAAAAAAAAAAATCAAGAAAAAAAAATGAAAATAAATGTCTGTTAGTAGCAAGAATTAATTGAAGAAGTCATCGCAGTGAAAAAGTTTGTCTTGAGTTAATGCCGGAGCTTATGTCTGAGTAGGCCTATGTGCTGTATCTTTAGGCCTAGTTATTTATCATCATCATCGTCTGGACCTCCTTTCCCACCCTAAGGCAGTAGTTATTTATTTATTTATTTATTTATGTATTTATCATGGGCAGAATACGGACAGTCAGCAATTTCTGTCCCCCTTCCTTTCATAAATTATTTTCCTGACTTAAAAACAGTCAAATAATTCATCCCGGGTGAAAGCCAAGAAGAGTTACCAAAATTGAGACTGAATGTTGATTATTTAAAAGTGAGGGTGAAAGAGTGGACAATTTTTCAGGTCACTTGTCACAGATCATGGTTATTGCTGGAAATATTAGTTACTGTTTCAACATATAGCATTTACATTGTTTCCTGTGCATCAAGTTTAGTTAGAATGATTGACTAAACCACCACTCGATAAAGGTGATGATGATGATGATGATAATTGATGATGATTTTGATTGATGATAATGGTTGATGGTGATTATGATTATTGATAATGATTGATTGATTGATGATGATGATGATGATGATGAGGAGGAGGAGGAGGAGGATTGATTGATGATGATGATGATGATATCCACCCTATTCCCGTCAACTGTGTCCCCAGTCCTCATCAATCACACCTTTAATACTCTTACCTTAATCCCACCGGGCATACCTGTAGGAGGAAGAGAAAGAATACATCAGTCCTTGAATAGATGCGTATATTAATTACTATCATGCTTAAATTAATGCTGTTTATTAGGCTGGCTTTTGGGCATATTACTACACTGTTGAAGTTTCTAGTGGTCATTGATTTCCTTCATATTTAATAACATTCAGGCTCCTTTTTACCAGTTCAACTAAATAAAATTGTATAGTGTTAGTTGCAATGAGGTACTAAAGTTGTCCCGAATATTAGAGGGTAATTTGTACTTGCATTAACACGTATGATTAACTTTCAGCTTGGTTATTATTATTATTATTATTATTATTATTATTTTTCGGTTACGTCTTCCGTACGATAAAAACAGCTGTGTGTGTGTGTGTGTGTGTGTGTGTGTTTCAGGGATGGGGCCAAATGCGTACAGTATTTGTATTTCTACTTGCAAATAGAGTAAAATCAGTGTTTGTATTTGTAATTGTTTTTGAAAATGTCGAAAGTTGCATATTTGTATTTGTACGTATATTTGCTCCTACGATTTGCCATATTTGCTTCAAACACAGTCACGTACAACAGTCACGTATATGGAATTGTATTTGTATTTGCAAATATAGTAAAATCTGTATTTGTATTTGCCTCTTGACAAATTCATGTACTTGTGTCGGTTTTTGTATTTGGTCCCCATCCCTGGTTGTGTGTGTGTGTGTGTGTGTGTGTGTGTGTGTGTGTGTGTAAACTTGCTGAATCATCCTGGTATCAGTGTGGGTGGGTGGATGGTGGATTTTTGAAGGACAAGGCCTTTCAGCTTTCAACTTTCAACCCTCATCAACCTTCACCGGTGCAACCAACGTTCATATATTGCCTGAGACGGGCTTATGATGCTAGCTGTCCATATTCTAACCTTCTCGAAATTTAACATACCTGGCACAGAGCAGTCCATTACAGTCTGTCTCAAATATCCCATAAGAGAGCATTTCTGTGGTATTATGAGTACCGCTAAAAGATTAAATGCTGGCTTCTGGAGGATCATCTTGTCTTCTAAGGGAAACTTGTGCCCTATAAAAGATATATAGCAGTCAAGATGTACAGTATCCCTCATATCGCTGTTCTGAAATAATTATATAATATTATTACGTGAATTTTATAAGAGTATGCAGCAGTCGACCCTCTTGTATGTACTTTGTCAATGGACGAGAGTAAAAGGGAGAGGGAGGGAGAATGGGGACAGGAAGAGGGAGGAAATGGGGTAATGAGGGGGAGGGTGGGGAGCGACAATGAAGAGAGAGAGAGAGAGAGAGAGAGAGAGAGAGAGAGAGAGAGAGAGAGAGAGAGAGGATTGCAAGGATGGGATGGGGAGGGAGTAGGGTGGTGGAGAGAGAGATGGGGAGGCGGGGGGACAGGGGAGGGAGTAGGGTGGTGGAGGGAGAGATGGGGAGGCGGGGGGACAGGGTAGGGAGTAGGGTGGTAGAGAGAGAGAGAGAGAGAGAGGATGGCAAGAGTGGACTGGGGAGGGAGTAGGGTAGTGGAGAGAGAAGGGGGAGGTGGTGGGGGGACTGGGAAGGGGGTAGGGTGGTAGGGAGGGAGTAGGGTAGTGGAGAGAGAAGGGGGAGATGGTGGGGGGACAGGGAAGGGGGTAGGGTGGTAGGGAGAGAGAGAGAGAGAGAGAGAGAGAGAGAGAGAGAGAGAGAGAGAGAGGATGGCAAGAGTGGACTGGGGAGGAAGTAGGGTAGTGGAGAGAGAAGGGGGAGGTGGTGGGGGGACAGGGAAGGGGGTAGGGTGGTAGGGAGGGGGATAGAGGGAGCAGTGACCCTCCTAGGAATATGTCAATTTGCCCGACCAGTTGTCCAGACCAACCAGGGCTTAGGCGACGAGGGGGAGAGGGAAGACGAGGATGAGGAAAGGAGAGAAAGGGAGGGGAAAAGAGGATGGAGGGAATAAGAAGGGAAAGAAGGGGAGAAAGGACGGGAACAGAGGATAGGGAGTGGATGGGAGCAGAGGAAAGAGTGTGGATGGAATGGGAAGCGAGAAAACGGGAAAAGAGTGAATGGAGGGAAGGGAAGGGAAAGTGGTAAAGATAGGGGGATAGGGAAGGGAAAGAGGGAGAGAGAAGGGGAGAGGGAATGAGACAAGAAGATGATGAAGAGGGGAGGAAAGTAAAAGGGAAAGAGAATGACGGGAGATAAGTAGAAGGGCGGAAATGAGAAGGAAGGAGAAGAAAGGATGTGAAAATGAAAGTAGCTGAATAAAAGAGGGAATAAGAAAGAAAAGTAAAAAAAAAGTCGAAAGGAAATGGTGCGAAATATGGAAAGATTAGATTAGATTAGATTAGAGAGAGAGAGGGAGAGAGAGAGAGAGAGCATAATTAGGAAATTTATGGAATGGTAATGAGGAAGGGGGAAGCAACAGAGAAGGCTTAAGGAGATGGGATGGGAACGAGGAACAGAAAACGACTTAAGAGAAAGAGAGAAGGGGAGAGCTGGAAGATGATATGGTCAGTGAATGTGTGAGAAAGCGAGGTATGGACATTGAAGGTGCAAGAGAGAGAGAGAGAGAGAGAGAGAGAGAGAGAGAGAGAGAGAGAGAGAGAGAGAGAGAGAGAGAGAGAGAGAGAGAGAGAGGAGAGAGAGAGAGAGAGAGAGAGAGAGTTTAGGGTAATTTTAAGAATGAAAAAAAAAAAAAAACGAAGCGTGAGAAGAGTGAAAGGAGAAAGTGGGGTCGTGGAAAGGGGACAGAGAGAGAGAGGGAGAGAGATGGAGGAGGAGGAGGAGGAGAATAGGAGAGAGGGGGAAGGGGAGGGTGAGAGAGGACCAAAAAAATGGAAGAATAGGACAAGGACAAGAGAAGAGGAGGAAGCGAGGGTGTGGGGGGGAAGGGGAGATAAGGAAAGTGTAGAGGAGAGAGAGAGAGAGAGAGAGGTGGGGGAGGGAGGAGGGAGAAGTGGAGGTAAAGGGAGAGGAGGGGATTTAAGTCTAATGGGAATGGGAGGGGAGGAGAGGGGAAATGGAGGGGGAGAAGAGAGAGAGGGAGAGAGAGAGGAGAGAATTTAAAGCTCATGGGAGAGGGATTGAGAGCAAAGGAGGTGGGATGACATGGGGAGGAGAGAGAGAGAGAGAGAGAGCGGGGGGAGACATTACGTAAGAGAATTTCAAGGATCATTGAAAGTCTAAAAGAAAATGAGATGATAAGGAAATCTCTCTCTCTCTCTCTCTCTCTCTCTCTCTCTCTCTCTCTCTCTCTCTCTCTCTCTCATTTCAACATCCCATCTTCACCCACTCCTCTTTTCCCACATCATCATCATCATCATCATCATCGTCATCACAAATTTTTCCTATAATTCTTTGAGGATTTTTCATTAATTAAGGTTATTACCGAATCCCATCCTAACTATTGGCCAACTTTTTTTTTATTTTCATTTTTTTTCATAAAGTTTCGGTGGAAGTTTTAATTTTGGGAAGGAATGCATCTACAAGGCTTCAAGTTGGTGGGTCTGAGATTAACCCCTTCAGGACGTTGACGCATTTTTGGGGGGCCTGTGTCTCAAGATGGCTGGCGTAGTGAGAGTGTCGCGTGCTTAATTGAGAGCGTCGCGTGCTTAGCTTGTTCATGACATAGACAAATTTGATATAAACCTCGACTAATCTCAAGCTATTATTATTACAGCACCCACTTTTCAGGGCGTCCTTTCATGCCCCCCCCCCTTACTTCACCCCACACTTCCTCCCCGGCACTTCCTCCTCGCGCACTCCCCTCCTATAACTTCACGACACTTCCCCTCCCGACACTTCCCCTCCCGACAATTCTCCCCACACTTCCCCCATTCTCCCCAGACTTCCCCCCACTTCGCTCCACACTTCCCCCCACTTCGCTCCACACTTCCCCCCACATCGCTCCACACTTCCCCCCACTTCTCCCCACTTCCCCCACACTTCTCCCCACTTCCCCCCTCACTCCTCCCACACACACCCACATTCCCCCACACACACCCACACTCCCCCACACTCCTCCTCACTCCCCCCCCACACACCCACACAATTCCATCTCGCCCCACTCATTTCTTTGTTTCCCACATCCATTTCTTTTCCCCCTTCCTTCTTACACTTTTTTTTTTTTTTTTTTTTTTTTGAGGAGACTGAAATACACCTACACCCAAGCCCCTCATCTTACAACACCCATTTTGCAGGGTGTACTTACCCTCCTTAGCTACATCTCCCATCAGTATCCTAGTCTGTCCTTCCTATTCCATTTATCCCACTCTCCTACCCATTCCTTATCCCAATATATCCTACCTATTCCTATTATCCCAGTGTATCCCACCTATTTCTTTTATCCCAATCTATATATTCCTTTTATCAATCTATCTTATTATTCTTACCCCAATTATCCTACCTATTTTTTACCCCCGTTATCCTACCTATTCTTTTTAGCCCAGTCTATCCTGCCCATTCCTTTTATCCTAATCTGTCCTTTTTATTTCTATTATCCCAGTCTGTCCTACCTATTGCTTTTATCCCAGTCTATCCCATCTGTTTATCCCAATCTGTCCTACCTGTTCTTTTTATCTCAGCCTATCCAGCGTACTCCTTTGCTCACCACTCGCCCACTTCCCTCCACCCCGTTTTCTTTGTCGATTGCATGGCCAGACGAAAGTGTTTGTTTATTTATGCTGTCGCTGGGAGATTTATTTGATTTATTTTGCTTAGAACAAAAAAAAAAATAGTCCTTAGCTTAGAATAAATCTCTTGAATATGTGGGGGTTCTCTCTCTCTCTCTCTCTCTCTCTCTCTCTCTCTCTCTCTCTCTCTCCCATCTATTTCTTATTCCCTCCATTTCCTTTGCATCTTCTCATTCTCTCTTCGCCATGACTTTTTTCTCTTTCGTTTTTTTTTTTTTTCCCATTATTCTGGAGGTAATAATGAGAGAAAAAATAAGCAGGTTGATGAAAGAGAGAGCGAGAGAGGGGGGGGGAATTAGTGATAAAGATAAAGATATGACAATCTTATAATAAATGTTTACAGCCGAATTAATGAGGGATAGGAAAAAAAGAGAATAAAGGAAATAACGAAGTGTCGATAAAATGGATAAGGAAAGATGCGAAGAGAAAGGAATGGAGAAGTAGAAATAAAAAAGGTATGCCTATGATAGAAAAAAAATCAAGAATGATAAGACAAAATATGAAGGATGAGGGTTAAAAAGGGAGTTAAAGAAGTGAATAGGGGAAGTAAAGAACGAATAAAGAAATAACGACATCGTTTCGTTTCATTTATAAAGGTTCCAATATGCATGCATGCGTCGCCCTTGGTTACCTAACGCCGACTCTCGACGCTGCTCGATCTCTGGCAGCCTTCCTGTTCAGTCCCGTATCCCTGAGGTCACACACTGTAACCTCGTCGCCGGTCTCCCTCGGTCTGCCTCTCGCAGCCCCACCCCCAGCTTTCTATACCCAGTTGTCATCCTCCTACCACTCCACATGTCCGAACCATCTTAGTCTACCGCTCCTCATCACAACACCAATACACTCCAGTCCCGTCCTTCCTCTCAACTCTTCCATCGTTAACCTAACCCTCCCAGGCGACTCATACAAGGACGCACTGCACATCCACCTAATCATTGTCATTTCTGTACGTGTGAGCCAACGAATATCCTCTTCCTTTACTGCTTAGGTCTCACTGCCATACAGCATTAGGCCTACATTCCTAACTCATGCCACATACAAAGATTTCTTAGCACGGAGAGAGAGCCTTCTCAGTGTCAGGAGAGGCAACAGCTCCTTGAACGTCTTCCAAGCACTCCCCACTCTAGCCACCTCCAGCACATAACATGTCTCCCAAGTAACAAATCTCTTCCACACACCCAAGAGACTCACCAGCAAGATCAGTCCTCTCACGCCTGACAATCTCCACATGCTCTCCCCAACACACCGCACACCTGAAACCAACATTATATCGCAGTCTACCTCAATTACCACTACCTTTCTTATTCATCCACTTATCACAGCTACTGCACAAGACGGTATTACTTCCAACGCCCTTGTGGCAAACCGCACATGGCCACTGTCATTTTTCTTTGACAGTACCACCACCAGCCCTAGATACCATTACTTTTGTTTTATCTGCATTTACTCAAGCCCTTGTGCCCCAAGCCATCTCTTCACTTCCTAAATCATTCCTCTGCCAGCCTTTCATTCTCTGCAATCAACACCAGACCATCGGCATACATTTCCCACGGGAGAAAGATAAAATTCGTGATAAAAATGAAAATACGATAAAACAGACAATACCGAAATATTATACATAAAATACAATAAATGAGGGATAAGGAACGATTGAAGAGGAGAAGAGAAATAGCGGAATGCAGATGATTCAGAATGCAAGTTATGATGGTGGATTTGACATGAATGTATAAGTAAGTAGGTGATGAATGGGGGTTAGTAGCAGGAGGAGCTGAAGGAGGAGGAGGAGGAGGAAAGATGGAGGGAGAAGTGACGGCGTGACGGACGTGGAAGTGAAGGAGGACGAGGAAAAGAATAATGAAAGCTGAAGGAAGAAATGGAGAAGGAAAACAGGAAAAAGTAGAAGAGGAGGAGAAAGAAGAGGAGATTGCAAGAGGCTGAGAAAGAGGAGGAGGAAGAGATGGGAAGATGGCCATAGAAGCGGAGGAGGAGGACAAGAAATTATTAAGAAAGAGAAATAATGTGACTCAAGCAGATACGTAGGAAAAGAAAATATGGGAGGAGAAGACGGAATAATGGAGAAGGAATGGGAAAGTGTAATGTTTGACGAGGCAGAGGATAGATTAGTAATATCATAAGAGCTAGGAGACTGTTTGTACTTTGAATATTATCTTTTATGATGGTAATGGTTAGAAGGATAGCCATTTTCCTTTCCCTCCCAACGAGTAATCATTTACATCATCAGCATCACCACCACCACCACCATCATCATCATAAAGTCACCACAATGAGCACTACCACCACCACCCCAACCATCATCATCATCATCACTACTAACACCTCTACCTCAACCACCAACCTCTTCATCCACATCCCCCTCCCCCATCTCCCCCTTATCATCATCATCATCGTCGTCGTCGTCGTCACCACCACCGTCAGTGCTAACACAACCACCCCAACCATCACCGTGGTCACCATTATCTTCACCATCATCATCATCATCATCAACCTGTTAACCAAGCAAGATAAAGAAAGAAAGAAATGCTCAAAGAACACAGCGCGTCCACACACACACACACACACACACACACACACACACACACACACACACACACACACACACACACACACACACACACACACACACACACACACACACACACCAAGCAAAAAATAAATAAATAAACAGATCCAGGAAAAAAGAACATTATAAAAAATCCATCCATTTTCAAACAAGCAGCCGTGTTTTAAAAAGCTTATGGGGAAAAATTTGGGGGCCGCAACACTAAAAAAAAAAAAAAAAAAAAATCGAGATAAAAGAAAAAAAAAAACTTGATCGGAAAAGTATTGGGTATGAAAGGGAAATTTGGGCTTCAGTAAAATATAGTTCTACCCTTTTACGTGGAGAGAGAGAGAGAGAGAGAGAGAGAGAGAGAGAGAGAGAGAGAGAGAGAGAGAGAGAGGTGGGTGGCAGGTAAGGCAGACGAAAGCGAGAAAAATAAACAAGAGAGAGTGAACGAAAGAAGAACGAGAGAGAGAGAGAGCAGAAGAAAACGAGAGAGAATGAACGAAAGAAGAGCAAAAGGAGAGAGGGAGGAAGAATACAGGTAAAAAAAAGAAATAGAAAAACATTGAAGAGGCAAAGAAGAGTGAAAAATAAACAGAAAAGGAAAACTAGACATAAAAAAGATGAGAAAAAAGAAAAAAAATATTAGAGAAAGAGAGAGAGAGAGGGTGAGAGGGAGGGAGGAAGGGAGGGAGGGAGGGAGGAAGAGGCCTTAAGGGACAAATGGAGGGGGAGGAGGACGAGGGAAGGAGGGTTGGAGAGAGGAAAATGTTGCAGGCTTTTGGGAAAATGTTGGTAAGGAGGATAGAGTAGGTAGGAAGAATTATAGAAGGAATGAGGAAATGGAAGAGAGGCAGGTGGAAGTAAAAGAGGGAAGATAGGAAGAAAAGAGGAAATGAAGCAAGGAAGAGGGGAAGAAAGGGGAAAGGAAGCAAGGAAGAGGGGAAGAAAAAGGAATGGAAGCAAGGAAGAGGGGAAGAAAAAGGAAAGGAAGCAAGGAAGAGGGGAAGAAAGAGGGAAAGGATTGAGGAAGAGGGGAAGAAAGAGGAGAGGAAGCAAGGAAGAGGGGAAGAAAGAGGAAAGGAAGCAAGGAAGAGGGGAAGAAAGAGGAGAGGAAACAAGGAGGAGGGGAAGAAAGAGGAAAGGAAGCAAGGAAGAGGGGAAGAAAGAGGAAAGGAAGCAAGGAAGAGGGGAAGAAAGAGGAAAGGAAACAAGGAAGAGGGGAAGAAAGAGGAAAGGAAGCAAGGAAGAGGGGAAGAAAGAGGAAAAGAAGCAGGGAAGAGGGGAAGAAGTTGTGAAATAGAAAAAAGAAAGAAAGAAGGAAAAAATAAAAGGAAGAGACAGTGACTAGGAAGGATAGGAATTGGTTGAAGAAGAGTAGGGAATAAACAAATAGTAGGGAAAGGTAAGGAGGATGGAAATAAATTATGAAGATTAAGGGAAGGGAGGAAAGGAGAAAAGAAAATTAGAAAGAAGAAAAGGAAAGAGAAAGTAAAGGAGGAAAAAGGAAGGAAATATATTACAGAAGATGATGGAACGGGGCGGAAGGAGGAAGGCAGAAAGAAAGGGAAAGACGGAAGTAGCAAATAAGGGAAAAGGAAAAAGGGAGGGAAGAAGAAGTAAGGAAGAGAAGGTAGAAATGCAGGAAAGGAAGGAAGGAAGAAGTGTAATAAACATGGGTAAAAAGAAAAGGAGGGAAAGAAGTAAGGGAAAAAATCTTGTGAAAATGATGGAAGGAAAAAAAGGAATGCAGGAAGAAATTAAGGGAGAAGAGAATGCAGGATAGAAGAAAAAGAAACGAAAACAAGGAAGGAGAGAGAGAGAGTAGGGGGATGGAAAGCAAGAGGGAGAGAAGGTCTTCAGGCGAAAGAGAAACAAGAAAGAGAGGCTGAGGTTTTGGAGAGGGTAAGAGTAGCCCTAAGGAGAGAGAAAGGGAGAGAAGGGGGGGGGGCAGGCTTTAGGCAAAGATAAAGGATAGTAAGGAGGAAGTGTTTGTTGGTGAGAACTTATACAGGAATGAAAGTAAGGAGAGAGAGAAGGAAGGGAGGGAGAGGGAATAGATGAAGGTACGAATATGTGAGTTAGCTGGGGAAGGAGATAAAAGTGAGAAATAAGGATAGAAAGTACAAATGATGGAAGGGACGAAAAGTGGAGGGAGGGAGAAAACAAAAGAGGTAGGTGGAGGAGAGGAAACAAAAGAATAGAGAAAGAGAGAAAGAAGGTGACAGGGAGGGAGGGAAATGGTGGCAGAGGAAAGGGACGCTTTAGCCTTAAGCATGCGGAAAATAGGGTGAGAAGTCAGAAGGGAAGGAGAATTAAGGAAACGGGAAAACAGAACTGACGGGAAGGAGAAGAAATGAGGATATGAGAAGAGTGAAATGAGGAAGGAGGCAGAGTATGAAAGAGAGAGAGAGAGAGAGAGAGAGAAAGGGGAAAAAATGTTTGACGTAAAATTTAATGGAGAGGAAAGACGAGAAAATAGCAGTTATTCGTTCAGATGCCCTTCAAGGTTTTAACACGAAAGCTTAAATTTATGTTGTTTTTGGTATTCTTCGCTCTGACCTTTTTTCCACTTGGAGAAAATCCCAGTTTTTATGGAAAGTGTGTGGTGATATCTCCAAAAAATAGCATCCTCCGACCCTAACCTGACATAATTCTAAGTGGAAAGAGAATGGAGGGACCACCGAAATTAAGTATAAATAGTGTAACATCAGTGGAAGCCGCATAACCTTCATCCCTAACCATAATATCCTTTTCCTTTACCCTGGCATCCACTAGACCTGACCTTGGTATATTTTTAACTTTACCTTTTTTTTTTTCGTTAAGTTCCTCGAGAGAGAGAGAGAGAGAGAGAGAGAGAGAGAGAGAGAGAGAGAGAGAGAGTGTGCTTAACAAACATCAGAAGAGAATGTATCAGAAAAATCCCTCTTTTAGTATTAAGAATCGAGCCCAGTGTGAATCTGCTGCTATAGAAACTTAAATTCATAGGTACCAGATGCTTGCATTTCTGGCCTATATAGTATTTCCTTTAAATTTTTGAGTGTTTCCGAATAAAAGTAGCGAGATTTCCCCGTATTTTATGTTATGCGAGATTTGATTAGATAAAGGAGTATCGAACTAGTGAAGCAAAATTTCAGTCTTTTTAAATATTGTTGATAAATGAGATAAAATAAGTTGAAAGTAGTTACTGAAGCGAGATTCCAAGATATTTTCATTATTTCTCTAGGACCCCCCATTTTGTCTTTGAATTTCTCTTAATTTATCAAGATCTCGTGAAGCCTTTCAGAATTTCGGTATTGTGAAGCAAAATATTAGACCATTCAGTAATTCTCTATTAGTTCATTCCTATCTCGTTAAATTTTCTTGGGTTCAGAACCAGTGAAGCGAGATCCCAAACCATCTCTTTTTCGTTCATTAGTTTAGAAGAATCGCATTATATGTGTAAGATAATTATGTACCATTTGCTTTTTGTTAAGTAGTTGAACAGTATCTCATAATTCTTTCTTGGGTTTGAAGCTACTGGAGCGAGATACCAAAGCAATTGGTGTTCATCAATTTAGTAAAATAATAAGCTCTGACATGCTTTGTAACCAGTGTAACGTGCCTACTAAATGCAGCTGTGTATTCGCAATCAGTAATATGTTTACAGGAGTTGAGAGCTGTAGTTGTGAGGCGAAATTCCAGCTTGCTTTTATGATATATGGATTATCAAGGTCCGCTACCTTGGAATAAATTGCCGTTCCTAGCAGAAGAGCATCATCTGTTCAATCATTTGCGTCAAACGAGAGTCTTATTTAGAAATGAAGAATAGCGCTGATGGTTACTTGACTTATACTGTTATATTTTGAGTTTTGTTCTGTGATTTAAGTTACATTCTTTCCTTTCTAGTATTAATGTTAAAATACCCATCCTTTTTCGTAGATTAAAGGAGTATTTATTGTTTTTATTTGTACTTATTTTATACCGTATGACATACTCAGGTGCAAATAATTGTTTGGTGTTAATTGGAATAGAATGCAAGAATTTTCCAGACCATGAGAAGGTAAATGAAGACAGCAGAAAGTCTATATAGATCTTATGACTCCCTCTTAGCTGAATAAAATCGTCTGGCATTAACTGGAATAGAACACTAGAGTTGTCCTACCCATGAGAGAGCTAGCAAAAATCTCAATTAAGCCTTGACGGGGTGCAGAAACTTTTATCCACAGCTTCACACACACACACACACACACACACACACATATATATATATATATATATATATATATATATATATATATATAGAATATGAAATATAACAAATGTCGTGTTTGACGTCAGAATGTTTCGGTCATTGGACGTAATAAAATGACTCCCAAAGTATGCGAAACAAAATTCAACCTTTTTATGTCGTTTTCCATTTTTAATTTTTTTACTCAGTTTTAATGGCTAGAATTGTGTTTTTTTATGGTACTTTTTTTTTTTTTTGGCATAGTTTTTGCTCTGTTAGAATTAATTTAGCTTCTGTATCATGCATTTTTTAGGCCAGAGAGAGAGAGAGAGAGAGAGAGAGGATGAGACAAAGGGAGAATGGAGGAGGAGGAATTAGAAGAAAAAAAACGAACGGAAGAGAAATGAACAACAAATGAAGATGACAGAAACGGAGGCAGGGAGGAAAGGAAGTGGGGGAGGGAGGAGAAAAACAGAGGTGAAATGAGGTGACGGAGGAGGAGGGAAGATCGGAGACGAGGTAAAGGGGTGAGGAAGAGAGGGAAGGGGAGAAAATAGAGGTGGGGAAAAGTGAGATATCAGTGAGGGATGAGAACTGTGGGGAGGGACGGAAGGAGAGAAATAGAGTTTAGATGAAGAGTTAGTTGAGGGAGAAGGTAAGTATTGTGGGGGAGGTATAAATAGAGAGAGAGAGAGAGAGAGAGAGAGGTATGGGTGGGGGTGGGAGGGGATGAAGAGAAAGATCAGAGGGATATCGGTCGGGTGGAGGAGGGAGAGGTAAGAGAAGGATCAGCCCTCAGACCCAAGTGTCTCATGCAGGTGACGGCAAATCAATTCTCCAATCACCCCAGTCCTTACCCACCTGATCCCTGACGTCACACTGTCCCTGCCCTATGATTGGTTGGGATTCGTGACGTCAGAACTAGCCTGTCTCGTGGTTGGTTTTTATTCGTGACGTCAGAACTAGCCTGTCTCATGATTGGTTGGATTCGTGACGTCATAACTAACCTGTCTCATGATTGGTTGGATTCGTGACGTCATAAGTTTCTCATGATTGGTTGGGATTCGTGACGTCATAGCTGGACTCTCCTGATTGGTTGACGTTTGGTGAATATCGTGACGTCATATCAGGACTTATGATTGGTTCGTCTTTCTGTGGCAGTTTTGTAGGTTATAAATATTAAGAGGTATATATTTCTTCTTATTGTGAATTTTTTTTATTGTCATAGATATAAACTCTTAAGGTCAGGGCATCTCAGACTATTAAGGCTGACTACAGACGATTTTATTCAGCCGAGAGGTAGGCATCAGATCTGTGGGATATTGAGAATTGTGATTGGTTGGTATTTGTGAGGTATTTTTGACATTTAATTCCAGACTGATGATTGGTAAGTGATTCATATAATTATTAACAATCATGCTTCTCTAAATCACCAACTGAATGAAATCGTCTGCCTGTAGCTGGAATTGAGGTCTTAAGATTCCCCTACGACTGAGAGGGTTGATGGTGACAAGACTATACACTTAACCTCCTGTAACTTAGCTGAAGAAAACCGTCTGGCTTAAGCTGGAGTAAGTCGTGAGAGGGTGTGGAGTGGCCACTGTTACCTGAATAAAATCGTCTTGTAGTAGCATAAAAAATTAGTTCATTGATGTCAGAATTTCATCCCTCTGTCGGGTGTGGGATTCTTACTTTCTAATTTATTTTTTTATTTATATTTTGCTGCCTCAAGACAATTTTTATTAATGGA
The DNA here is from genome assembly GCF_032717465.1 of Coenobita brevimanus. Classification (NCBI taxonomy): domain Eukaryota; kingdom Metazoa; phylum Arthropoda; class Malacostraca; order Decapoda; family Coenobitidae; genus Coenobita; species Coenobita brevimanus. The sequence continues at coordinate 25,572,071 of NC_137020.1, forward strand.
AGAGAAGGGATCAGTATAACCTGTACCTCACCTGGTTTGAAAAGTCTCACCTGCAATTAGTAAAACTGACCTTGAGATGGCAAGAATGGATGAAAGAATATCAGATGGAAAAGGTGAAGAATTGTGAGGTGTGTGTGTGTGTGTGTGTGTGTGTGTGTGTGTGTGTGTGTGTGTGTGTAAAACCGACAGTGAGGTGGCAAGAACGGATGAAAAAACGTATAAGATGGAAGAGGTAAAAAACTATGAGGTTGTGTGTGTGTGTGTGTGTGTGTGTGTGTGTGTGTGTGTGTGTGTGTGTGTGTGTGTGTGTGTGTGTGTGTGTGTGTGTGTTTGATTCTAATTGGCTGGCGATTCCCAAAAGCACGAACGCTCACCTGATTGGCTAATGAGCCGATGACGTCACTGATTTTCCGCACTGTGATTGGTTCTTTCTGCTGACGTCACACCCTGTACCCTGATTGGCTCTAGACGTGGCTGTTGATTGGTTAACCGCATTAGCCAATCAGATAGCGCCTTGCCCGGGTGATTAGGTTAGCGCTCAGTTATTAAGACGGATGAGACGATGGTGGTGATCGTGGTTAATTGTGGTGGTTGTGGGTGATTGTGGTTAATTGTGGTGGTTGTGGGTGATTGTGATTGTGGTAGTTGAGGGTGATTGTGGTTGTGGTAGTTGTGGTGGTTTGGGTTGATTGTGGTGGTTGGGGTAGTTGTAAGTGACTGGTAGTGGCGCTTGAAGGTGTTTGATGGTTATGGTAGTGGTTCTTGTGTTTGAGATAGTTGTGGTTGTGACTGAGGCATTGGTGTTTGAAGGTGTGTGGTGGCTGTGTGAGATGGTAGTAGTGGTTGGTATGGTTTTCGTTGTGGTTGTGGTTTTGGTTGCGTTTGTTGAGGTAGTTGTTGCAAGTATTTGGTAGCAACGTTAGGTTTGGGCGAAGGTAGTATACAGATGTGGTGTTGGTGGTGATTGTGGTAGTTATGGTAGTGGTTGTTGAATATATAGTTGCAGTAGTAGTGGTAGAGAGAAATGGGACTTGCAGTGGGAGGGAGGTAGTGGTTGTGGGAACAGTTGTAGTAATTACAGTGAGAGGTACGGTAGTAATGGTGGTAGTATTTATGGTAGTAGTTGTGGTAGTACTCATGGTTGGTAGTTGTGGTAGTATTTATGGTGGTAGTTGTGGTAGTAATGATGGCAGTTGTGGTAGTGTGGTGGTAGTTAAAGTAGTTCTTAGTGATGGTGGTAGTCATGATAACCTGTTGTGTGTTGGTTATAGTGGTACTTCTGATAGGGGTAATGGTGGTAGTTGTGGTGATAGTTGTGGTAGATATGATTGTGGTAGTTTGTTGTGGTAGTGGGGAGGTAGCGACAGTTGCGGTAGGAAGCATGGTAACAGTTATGGTAGGCCCTAGTTGTAATGACGTGGTAGCAATTGCAGTGGTAGTTGTAGTAGGAGTAATAGTGATAGTTGTGGTAGTTTTACTTATGTGGTTGTATTTTGTGGTAGTTATAATTGCAGTGGTGGTAGGAATGATAGTTGTTGTGGTAGTAATGATAGTTTTGGCCGTAATAGTGGTTGTTGTGGTAGATTAATGTTGGTAGTTGTGGTAGTGTTGATATAATGGTACACCTAGTAGTAATGGTAGTAGTTGTGATAATAGCGTTAGGTTTTATAATTATAGTGGTAGTTGTGGTAGGAATAATGTTGGTAGTAATGGTGGTAGTCTTGGTAATTGCATTAGGTTTTATAAGCATAGTGGTAGTTGTAGTAGGAGTTACAGTGGTAGGGATAGTAGTAGTTGTGGTAGGAATAATGTTGGTAGATGTGGTAGGAATGATGTTGGCAGTTGTGGTAGGAATAATGTTGATAGTTGTGGTGGGAATAATGTTGATGGTTGTGGTAGGAATAAAGTTGATAGTTGTGGCAGGGATAATGTTGGTAGTTGTGGTAGGAATAAAATTGGTAGTCGTGATAGGAATAATGTTGGTAGTTGTGGTAGAAAAAATGTTGATAGTTGTGGTAGCAGTGTTGGTAGTTGTAGAATAATGTTGGTAGTTTTGGTAGGGATAATGTTGGTAGTTGCGGTAGGAGGGAGACGGTGTTGGTGTCGCGGGGTGTTTGTGTTGTGTGGAGTTTGTGTTTGTGGGTTTGTGTTTGTTAGTTTGTTTGTGTTCTCAATATCCGGCAAGGGCTGGCTATGAAGAGAGAGAGAGAGAGAGAGAGAGAGAGAGAGAGAGAGAGAGAGAGAGAGAGAGAGAGAGGGAGGGGGGAGGCAGGGGGAATTGGAAGGATTGGGTAGAAAAATGTGTGTGTGTGTATGTGTGTGTGTGTAAAGAGAGAGAGGATTTGAAGGACTGGGAGAGAGAGAGAGAGAGAGAATAAAAACGGGGGTGTAAGAGAAGATAAACAGAGAGAGAGAGAGAGAGAGAGAGCGAGAAGTGTGTGAGAAAAGAAGGATATTTGCTGTGCTGTGTGATTCTCTCTCTCTCTCTCTCTGCCTGCTTTCCTCCATCCCCTTCATCTCTGCCTGCCCCTCTTTCTGTCATCCTGAACCTCCTTACCTACCTTCCTGCTTTCCTTCCTCCCTTTCTGTGTTTCTCTCGGTGCTTTCTAACTCACCCTTTTTGTATCTTTTTTTCTTTCGATGCTTGCCCTTCCATCTCTCTCCATTCTCTCCTTTCCTCTTGCTTTCCCTCCTCTCCCTCTCTCTTGGCCGTCCTCCCTCCCTTTCCCCTTTCTTCCCTCCCTTCTTGCTCTCGATTCTCTCCCTCTCTTTTTCCCTCGCTCCTTGTCTCCCTTCCTTCCCCCTTTCTTCCCTTCCCTCTTGCTTTTCTTCCTCTCCCCCTTTCTCTCTCTTTTCGCCCCTCCCTTTCCCCCTTCCTTCCCCCTTTCTCCAGCCCTCCCTCCCGTCCCCAGCTCAAAGTGTCAGGGGCGAGTGTGATGGTTTTGATCCCCTGTCTATATGAGAGAGAGAGAGAAAGAGAGAGAGAGATGGGAGGAATGTTGGATGGAGAGAGGGGTCGAGGAAAGGAGAAAAAACCTCTGGCGGAACTTTTATTTATTTCCTTTTTTTTCCCCCTTCTTTTCTTCCAGCAGAGATCTTCGTCCCAAAAGCCTTCAAACGCCTCCACTTGGGCACTAATACCCACCGTCTCTATCCCCTTTACTACGATTTTTTAATGCTGAAGTGTGTCTAGGATCGGCTCTGTCCGTCTGTCACTCACTGATGATTTCCGGACGCTAGTTCCTTCACACACGTAGACTTTAGCGAGTTTAGCGAAGTGACACCACATTAAAACACACACACACACACACACACACACACACACACACACACACACACACACACACACACACACACACACACACACACACACACACACACACACCAGAAGTTCCCGCATCTAGTACCTTTGCATTTCTTCATTTTAAACAGAGTGTCATCAAACGACTTCATTTAACTTAAGGAGGATTTTCATCGTTGGTGGGGTACTTTAAGATTATGTTTAACCCCTCCATCTCGACTAGTGTATCTCGCCTTACATATAAGAAATCATTAATGAGGGCACGAATAAAATAAGTAACCCTTGTAATAAAAGGGTTGAATGTCACACTTTTGAACACTAATACCCTCCGTCTGTAATTTTCCGGCTGAGGACAAGAAGGGCCAGTGTCAAAAAAAAAAAAAAAAAAAAAAAAAAAATGGAGAATCAAAATAAGGACCCTGCTAAATCCCCTTATAAATCCAAGCCTCCCGAGTGAAGACAGAGATTTACACTTTTGCGACTTAAATAAAACACGTCACTGTAGATGGCATGTCGAGAACCAGACCCCAAACGCTGGCATTTTTAAACACTGTCCCTTCTTGCATTCGCCAGGAGATTTTGTTTCTGTAAGCGATATCACATTTAAGATTGGGTTATTGGGTTTAGGATGGGGTGTTTTTGTGATGCGTCTTTGTGTCTGTTTGGAAAAGTTGTAGTGTTGTCATATCGAAATTTTATATCGTGGAGACCTGATGTATTAGCTGTTTCATTTTTCTTATTTCTACTTCTTTTTTTTCTTCATTTCGTAACTAATACATATCCTCTTTTATTTATTTATTTATTTATTTTTTTTTTTGGCTTTTAAAGTATCTTGCGTTCAAACGAAATTCTAATCCATGGAGACCTGCTCTATTTGTTCTAGTTGTTCTTCCGTATTTCTTCTTTTTTCCTTCATTTCTTAACCAGTTCCTTCATTCCTTCACATCTTAATCAGTTCCTTCATTCCTTCATTTTTAAACCAGTTCCTTCATTCCTTCATTTCTTAACCAGCTTCTTCATTCCTTCATTTCTTTACCAGTTCCTTCATTCCTTATCCATGTCCTTCATTCCTTCATTTTTTTTTTTTTTACAGTTTCTTCATTCCTTTACAATTTCCTTCAATCTTTCACCAATACACGTCAAACTTGGTATTACTGTACCTTGTGCAAATATCCCAGGCATTTTTTTTATTTTTTTTTTTATTTGACTTTCGACACATAAACGTACAAATTTGAGAATCCTGTGTTCTTGTATGTTCATTATTCATCACATCACTTTGCATAGAAATATATCACTGGACTGTGTGTGGGGACCACCTTGCATTCCCATGACTATATTGGTTATCTTTAATTCTCAGCTTGTTTTCTTATCTGGTGTTAAAAGAGCCTATTTCCCAAGCCAATTTTCAGTTTGATTTATTATCAGTATATTATAACAAACGCCATTTAATAGATTAGTTGCAGCTTTTTATCTTGCTTCCTTCCTATGTTCCATCTGTCCCTCATCTCTCATTCTGTTCTGCCTGCCTCTTTCTGCCATTTTCCTTCATCTACCCTTCCTTTCCTCCCGTCCCTTTCTTCCATCTTTCCATCATCTCTCCTTCCTTCCCTGCCGTGTCTTTCTTCCATCTTTCCTTCATCTATCCTCCCCTACCTTCTGCCTCTTTCTGCCATCTGTCCTTCATCTATTCTTCCCCTCCTCCCGTGCCTTTCTTCCACCTTTCCTTCCTCTCCCCTTCCCTTCCTCCTGTCTCTTCCATCTTTCCTTCATCTCTCCTTCCCTCCCTCGTGTGTCTTTCTTCCATCTTTCCTTCATCTTTCCTTCCCTCCCTACTATGTCTTTCTTCCATCTTTCCTTCATCTCTCCTTCCCTCCCTCGTGTGTCTTTCTTCCATCTTTCCTTCATCTCTCCTTCCCTCCCTCGTGTGTCTTTCTTTCATCTTCCCTTCATCTCTCATGTTCCTCCCTCCCTCCCCCCCAGTAGCCGAAATAAGGGGATCAGTACTGAGGGAGGGAGGGAGAGAGGGAGGAGAGAGATCAAGAGGAGAGAGAGAGGGAGGGAGGAGAGGAGCAAAAGCAGAGGGAAAAGGAGAGTGTGAGTGGTGGAGAGAGAGAGAGAGAGAGAGAGCGACCAAACGCAGACTTTCTTCCTCCCTCTTTTTGATCCCCACCCTCTTTCCCCTCCCCCTCCTCTCCTCCTCCCTTCCCCTCTTTTCCCGTCCCCTCCCCTCCTTTCTTCTCCCCTCCCCTCCTTTCTTCTCCCCTCCCCTCCCCTCCTTTCTTCTCCCCTCCCCTCCCCTCCCCTTGATCAACTGAGACACTTGATGCTTCTTACTGGGTTCTCTCTCTCTCTCTCTCTCTCTCTCTCTCTCTCTCTCGTTCCCTCCCTTCTCCCTCCGTTTCTCACTAATTGCATGTCTCGCTTGAGTGTGCGGGTTTGCTAGGAGAGAGAGAGAGAGAGAGAGAGTCCTGAGCCGGTAGTGTAGGTGTGATAGATAGATAAATAAATAGACAGAAAGACACAAGACTATACAGAATGACAGACACACGAGAGTAAATACAGGTAGGCAGACTAGAAAGAGAACTTGCCTACGAAATGTGTTGTTAGAGATAGATAGATAAATAGATAAATAGGTAGGTGGGTGGGTATGTAGGTAGGTAGGTAGGTAGAGATAGAAAAATAGGTAAGTGGGTAGTTAGGTAGGTAGGTAGGGAGAGAGAGAGAGAGAGTGAGAGAGAGAGAGAGAGACACACACACACACACACACACACACACACACACACACACACACACACACACACACACACACACACACACACACACACACGAGGGGGTGGGGATAACGTGCGTGCCTGTAAATATATAAACAAAAAAAAATTATCTACATATATATTAATCAAACTCTATTCACTGGTACACCTAATACAGATTTAATTCCTCAACAGTGTTTAAAAAAAAATAGCTATAATTATCTTCCATTATTTTACAGTATGGTTCAAAAATGAGAGCTTGGAATAGACATAAACAAAAGTTTATTCCTTTTTTTTTTTTTTTTTTTTTTTTTTAAAAGGTGGGGAGTTTTGTTTGTGTGTGTGTGTGTGTGTGTGTGTGTGAGAGAGAGAGAGAGAGAGAGAGAGAGAGAGAGAGAGAGAGAGAGAGATTAAGGTTTTGAGGAAAGGTGAGTGACGTAGGGAGTGTAAAAAAAGTATATTAAAAAAAAAAATGTTGATTGTGAAAATAGCACAGTATATGGAAGAGATAATTGCAAGGGTTTTATTATTATATATATATTTTTTTTAATGGTGGTGGTGATGGTGGTGTTGATGATTGTTTCAGGGAATTCTGTATATACTGGAAAAACTGTTGTTCTTAAAAATTGTATAAGGGAAGGATAATTGAGTGGGCTTGCATTTTTTGATGATGATGATGATGGTGGTGATTCACGGGTTCGGCTGGAGGAACTAGTTGATAGGGAACGTCTTCTTGTTTTGTTATCCTTATCATTCATCCGTAAAGATACCATAATCACAGCCTACCCTATAACAAACAGAGTCGAAAGGTGCAATAGGGCTTTTGCTGCTTAACATTCTTTGTATAATGTCCATTCCTTCCTTCTTGCCTTAGAATCATTCTCCCATCCATTCCTCTCGCTTCACTTCCTCTATCCCTCCCCAGCCATTCTCCATTCTCATGCCTCCTTTCTCCTTTCTTTCCCACTTCCCTTCCTACTCATCCCTTTCCCATATTTCCTTCCTTTCCGCATTTCCTTCCTCCTCAGCCCTCCTCTCCTTAACCTCCTTCCTTTTTCATATGCCTTTCCATCCTTCTTCCTTTTCCTCTTTTTCTTTCCTTTTCCCCTTCATCCTTGTATATAATACCTTCCCTTCTTTCCTCTTTTCCCTCTTTCTTCTCTGCCCTCTTCCTCCTCACATTCCTTCTCTTACAAACTCTCGTCTCCTCCCTTCCACCCCATAATTCCAAAACTTCCTTAATTCCTTTACTCCCATTCCTTTATTTTTTCCCCTCATTCCCTTCCTTTATTTCTTTCCTTCATCCTCTTCCTTTATTTCTTCCCTTCATCCTCTTCCTTTATTTCTTCCCTTCATTCCCTCCCTGTATTCCTTCCCATCCCCTTTCTTTCCCTCAGCCCTTCCTTTTTCATTCCTCCTTTCCTTCCCACCCTTCCTTCCGCCTTTTACTCCTTTCCTCAAGCTTTACAAACCACCTTTCCTTTACTCCTCCTCCTCCTTCCTCTCCCTCTCCCTCCCTCCCTGCCCCTCCCCTCCCCTCCCCTCCCCACCCCTCCCCATCGTAGCCACTGATCCAAATAATTCAATAAATCTCCCTCCCCCCCCCTCCTCCTGGTCCCTGGCTAATAAAAATAATAGATATAATAAATAGATAAATCCTTCTGGCCGTGTTTGGGGAGACTTGAGATCGAGCCCATGGCATTATTTGGCCGAGAGAGAGAGAGAGAGAGAGAGTGTAAAGAGAGAGAGAGGAGGTTGAAGGAGACAAGGATGGAAAAAGAGAGCAGAGGAACAAGAAAGGAATACAGAAAAAAGAGAGGAAAATGTAATAAGAGAAAGATGAGTGAAGAAGAATAGCTGAGAGAGAGAGAGAGAGAGAGAGAGAGAGAGAGAGAGAATCTTTAATTCATTTCTACTGGGGGAGTGAGTATAGGAAGCTGAAAGAGACCAAAAGAGAGACAGACGGAGATGAAAAAGGAATGTGGAAAAATTCGTAAAGGGAGAGAGGGAAGAAAGAGAATTGACTGACTGATCACAGGAAGAGAGTGAGAGGGAGAGAGAGAGAGAGAGAGAGGAGGGGGGGTGAACAGATAAAATGATCTTAGGAAAGCTGTTCAACCCTATGCTACAGTTGGAAACTTACGAAATCTTGAGACACAGCAAACACAAATAATATAAGGTTTAAGGTAGGGGCAGGCGACATGAGGTGCCAAGCCGCGGTGCACATCGCTGTATCTTAAACCTTTCAGACTGTGGCGGGTTATTCACCTAATATAATGAAGATAGACGAGGAGCAAAAATTGAGAGAGAGAGAGAGAGAGAGAGAAAGAGAGAGAGAGGATAATTGTGCTGTGTTCAAGCCTACAACTTTGCGACGTTGAGAGATGGTTGGTGTTGGGGAAGGTCTCTAGGGAGGGAGGAAAGCAGGAAAGAAGGGAGAGTTGGGGAGAGAAGATTGATGGGGAGAATAAGGGGAAGGAGGAAGAAAGCAGGAAAGGCAGTACATGAGAGAGAGAGAGAGAGAGAGACAACGAGAGAATTTTTTCCTGTTCTTTGACATATTCATAGTAGTCTTCGGTAGGACTTCTCGTAGACATATTAAATCTATCGCTGGACTAGAATCTCTCTCTCTCTCTCTCTCTCTCTCTCTCTCTCTCTCTCTCTCTCTTTTCTTCCCATTCTCCCTATCTCCCCTCCCTCCTCCCTTTTTCTTCTTCAAATATTTTCCTTCGGCACCGGCACCACATTGAGAGAGAGAGAGAGTAAAAATTCCTGACCAGAGGTAGAGCGAAAACCTGTAATATCCCACTGATGTTTCCTCCTCTCTCCATCTTTCCTCCTTCCTCTCTTTTTCTCCTCTCTCCATCTTTCCTCCATCCACTCTTTTCTCTCCTCCATCATCTTTTTCCTCTCTTCCCTCTTCTTGTGTTTTTTCTCACTCCCATCCTCCATTCTTCCAGCCTTCTTTTTTTTCTTATTCTCGTCCAGTTCCTTATTCTCTCTCTCTCTCTCTCTCTCTCTCTCCTTCTCTCTTCTCCTTCCCTCATCTATTATCCTTCTTCCTTTCTTCCATACCTACGTCTTCCATTCCTCCTCCTTCCACTTCCTTCCTTTCTTTTTACTTTGAAGGAAGGAAAGAAAGGGGAGGAAGATGGAGAGAGAGAGAGAGAGAGAGAGAGAGAGAGAGAGAGAGGGGGTATGCTCTTTGATTCCACGGTCTTTGAAGGTTAGAGATGAGAAGGGATGGAAGGGAAGGGAGGCGAGGAGAAGAGGATATTGGAGGGAAGGGAAGGGAGGATACAGGAGGAAAGGGAGAAAGGAAGAGGAAGGAAACTGGAGGAAAGGGAGAAAGGAAAAGGAAGGAAACCGGAGGAAAGGGAGAAAGGAAAAGGAAGGAAACCGGAGGAAAGGGAGAAAGGAAAAGGGAGGAAACAGGAGTAATGGTTGAAAGGAAGAGGGAGGAAAGGGAGAAGGGAAGGGAGGAAACAGGAGGATTGAAAGAAAAGAAAAGGGAGGAAACAGGAGGAATGGGAGAAAGGAAAGTGAGGAAACAGGAAGAATTGAAGAAAAGTGAGGAAACAAGAGGAAAGGGAGAAAGGAAAAGGGAGGAAACAGGAGGAAAAAGGGAAAGGAAGAGGGAGGAAACAGGAGGAATGAAAAGGGAGGAAACAGGAGGAATGGGAGAAGGGAAGGGGGAGGAAACAGAAGGAATGGGAGAAAAGAAGAGGGAGGAATGATATGGGAGAATGATTGGAGGAGAGAGGAGAGGAAAACAGAGGGAAGGGAAGGGATGGAAGCGAAAGGGAATGATGGAGAATGGAAGGGACGATAAATGAATAGATAGAGGAAAGGAAAGAAGGAAAATAAGGTGATATAGGAATGAAAAGAGGGGAAGGGAAGTGAGGAGAGATAGAAAAAATAAGAGAAAGAATAAGAAAGGAAACGTTGAGGGGAAGGGAAGGGAAGGGACGTGAGGAAGGATAATATATTGAAGGGAAGGGAAGGGAAAGAGTGAAAAGAAAGTTTGAAAAATAAAGGATGTAAAGGGAAAGGAAACAGAAGGAAAGAAGGGGGGAGGAAAGAGGATGTCGAGAGAGAGGAATGGATGAAAGAAAAGAGACTGAAAGGGAAGCATAGAGAGAGAGAAAACAGAAAAGGATAGAGACGCGGAAAAGGTAAAGACGGGGAAGAGAAAAAAGAGACCTGAGAAAATGAGAAAAAATAGAAAAGAAGCCAAAAGGGGCCAAGGAAAGGGAAAGCATAGAAAAGAAATGGAAAGATGAATGAGAATGAGAAGACAAGAGACCAAAGGGTATGGGAAGGAAGGGAAAGGAAAGGCAGAGAAGAAAAGGAAAAAAAATTGAGTTTGACGAGAGAGAGAGAGAGAGAGAGAGAGAGAGAGAGAGAGAGGTCTGAAGAAAGGTGGAAGACTTTGAACAATTTCTGAACATGAAGAAAGGAAGGAGTGAAGATGAGAGTACTCGAAGATAGCAGAGGAGATAATAGGGTGTGTGTGTGTGTGTGTGTGTGTGTGTGTGTGTGTGTGTGTGTGTGTGTGTGTGTGTGTGTGTGTGTGAGAGAGAGAGAGAGAGAGAGAGAGAGAGAGAGAGAGAAGAAAACGAGCGATTAAGAAAGATTAAAGTGAGCTCTCAAAGACTCGTACTGAAGAGGCTACTGGCGCCGGGTAGGGTGACTCATGGCTTCTTCCCCTGGCGCCAGAGAAGGGGTAGGGGGAAGGGGGAGTTGGGAGGAGGGAGGGGGAGGGGAGTGGGAGTTGGAAAGAGGAAGGGGGAAGAGAGAGGGAGGGGGAGTTGGAAGGAGATGCGGGAAGGGGAGGAGGGGAGGTGAGAGGAAGGAGGAGGGAGGGGAAGGGATTTGTTGGCACCGGGTCAAGGGAGGAAAGGTTAGGAGGTAGGGAGGTAAGGAGTTAGGGAGGGAGGTAGGAAGAGAATTAAGTAGGTAGGGAAGGAGGTAAGGAAAGGAGAGGATTGAAGTAAGGAGATAGATTGAAAGATAGGTCGACTGATAGATAAGGAGGTAAATGAACGAAGGAGGGAGAAAGGGAAGTAAATAGGGATGTAGGTAGGGAGGTGAATGAAGGAAGGAGGGAGGTAAGGAAAGGAGGGGAAGGGAGGTAGGTCGTGGGGAGGAGGAAGGAAGAGGGCATAGAGGGTGGATATACAGGAAGGAAGGGAAGAAGAATGATAAAGGGGAAGTGGAAGCAGGAAGGAAGGGAGGGGGGAAAGAGGGAGAATTAAAAGGCCGGGAAGGATGGAGGGCGCTAAGGAAAAAACCAGGAACTGAAAGAAAAAGAAAGGAAATAGGTCGAAAGATGAGTTACGATTGGGTGATAAAAAAGGGAGAATATAAGAAACAGGTATAATTTCCCTTCACTACAAGATCTCCATTAAACCTGTATAAAATCTAGTGAAGCATAATTACAGTTCAGGTTACGAAAAGTTTGGGAAATGAATAGTAAGGGCGGGAAGGAAAAATGAGAGAGCAATATAAAGAAAGAAAATATTAAAATCGACTATAAATTCTCTGATAAGTTACCATATCATTATTAGTCTTTACAGTATCGATCATCATTTTCTTAGTCACATTAATATTGTTTCTCTGTCTTTTCCAGGCATGTCTTGAAGAAGCCTGTAGTTGTCTTTAAGAAGGTGGCTGCTATAAGGAAAGGGGATTAAGAAGGTGAGAAAGATGAGGAAAGAGTTTGTGGATTCTTTAAGCCCGAGGTCTTTCATTGTGTTATATTCGTACTACCACTAGACGATTTTATTTTTTATTTAGTGGTGGAATATGTTGATCTTTTCCAACCTCTTCACATCGAGA
>NC_137020.1:25588962-25596462 GCF_032717465.1 Coenobita brevimanus
GAGAGATGGAGAGTAATAAGTGAGAGGAAGGAGAAGAAAGGAGAGTAGTAAGTGAGAGGAAGGAGAAGAAAGGAGAGTAGTAAGTGAGAGGAAGGAGAAGAAAGGAGAGGAGGAGGAGGAGAGGAGTAAGAGAGAGAAAGGAGAGGACGAAGAGAGGAGTAAAAGAGAAGGACAGGGGAAGGAGAGGAGTAAAAGGGAAGAAGGAGAGAAGGAGGAGGAGAGGAGTAAAAGAGAGGAAGGAGAGGGGAAGGGGAGGAGTAAAAGAGAGGAAGGAGAGAAGTAAAAGAGAGGAAGGAGAGAAGTAAAAGAGAGGAAGGAGAGAAGTAAAAGAGAGGAAGGAGAAGAGGAGGAGGATTGGAAGATTAAAAGCGTTGGAGGAAAAGGACGGGGAGGAAAAAGGAGAATGAAGGAGAGATGTGGAAGAGGAGTAAAAGATGAGATGGCGAAAGAGGGAGAAGAGGAGGAGAAGAAGAGAAAAGAGGAGAGGGGAGGAGGAAAGTGGGGAGGACGAGTAAGAGAGGTGAAGGAAGAGGAAGAAAAGGAGACGGAGAAAGAGAGTGGGTCAATAGGTAAAGGAATAAAAAAGAGTTAAGGAAGACGATGAGGAAGAGGCAAAGAGAGGTAAAAGAGGAGTAGGAAGAGAGGAGGGGGTATAAGATAGAAGGAAGAGAAAATATATGGAAGAGAAAGGGGACGAATATGGGGGAAGAAGAGAGGAGGAATATAGAGATGAAGTAAATACAGAAGAAAGGAAGAGGAATGAAGGAAGAAGAAGAAGAAAAGGAGGAGGAGAAGAAAAAGAGAGTGAGTAGGAGAGTAGAAGAAGGAGGTGAAAGAAGAGCAGAGTAGGGATAGACGAGAAGTTATGGAGAACAGCAGAAAGAAAAGTGAAAGAGAAGAGGAGGATAGGGAGGAAGATGAATGTAGAAGATGATAAGAGAGAGGATGAGAAGAAGGGAATGAAGAAGAGGGAGAGGAAGAGGAAAAATAGAAAGAAGGGAGAGGAGGAGGAGGAGGAGGAAAAGCGGAAAAGAGGGAGAGGTGGAGGAGGAGGAAATGTGGAAAGGAGGGAGAGGACGAGAAGAAGGGAGTGAAGAGGAGGGAGAGGAGATGGAGAAGGGAAAGTGGAAAGGAGGGAGAGGAGGAGGTGGAAGAGGGAAGTGGCGAGGAGGGAGAGGAGGAGAAAATGAGGGGAAAAAAGAGGAGGAGGAGGCGGAAAAGGAGCGCGGGGGAAAATTTATGGGTCTCTCACACCTTCCCCCTTTTTATGTTCATTTGATGGAGTATGTCCTCCTAATTTCCTTCTCCTTGTGCTTTTCTTCCCTTCCTTTATATTTCCTTTTCCTTCCCTCTTTTATATCTTCTTTCCCTCTATTTCCTCTTCTTTCCCTCTTTATTTCCTTTTCAATCTCTCGTATTTCCTTTCCCTCTTTATTTCCTTCTCTTTCCCTCTTATATTTTCTTTTTCCCTCATTTATATTTTCTTTTTTTTCCCTCTTATATTTACTTTTCTTTCCCTCTTATATTTACTTTTCTTTCCCTCTTAAATTTTTTCTTTCCTTCTTATATTTTCTTTTCTTTCCCTCTTACATTTCCTTTTCCTTTTTTCTTTTCCTCTTGTACATTTTTTCTTTCCCTTCTTTGTATTTTCTTTCCCTCTTATATTTCCTTTTGTTTCCCTCTTGTATTTTCTTATCTTTCCCTTCATTCTTTCATTCTTTTTCATTTTTCTTTCCTTTATGTGGAGTGCCTGGCATGTCTTTCTAATTTCCCTCTCCTTTTTCGTTCTTTCCCTCTTTTATTCATTTTTTTTTTTCTTCATTCATGTTTCTTGCCGTCGTTGTTTATTCATCCTTAAATCACTCCTTGCCTTCTTTGTCCTCTCTGTTTTCTCTTTTTCTCTCTTTTCTTCTACTTTATTTCCTTCCTTTTTTCCTACGTTGTCTTTGGGAATTTCCTTCAGCCTGTTTCACTCTTTTTCCTTCTTTCGCTGTTTTCCCTTTATTCTGTTTCCTTCTCTCCTTTTTTTTTTTCAGTCTCTCTCTCTCTCTCTCTCTCTCTCTCTCTCTCTCTCTCTCTCTCTCTCTCTCTCTCTCTCTCTCTCTCTCGTATTTATTTTATCTCATCTGTATTTCCTTTTTATCATTGTCTATTAATTGACTTCTTTTTCTCATTCTCGGTTGATCGTTCCTTCATTCCTTCTTCTCTTTTTCCTTCCATATTTTCCATCTTATTTTCATCCTTTATCGTTTTCAGTGACTGACTTATTTTTTCTTTGTTTTCTTTTCTCATCCTTCACATCCTTTTCCTTCCTTCACATTTATTCACGATTTACTCTTCACTTTCTTATATCTTTATTATTTTTCCTTTTAAAGGCCTGTTTCCTCTCTGATTTCGCAATTTCTGCACTTTTTCAATTTTTTGTTCTGTTTCATTCCTTCCATCTCTTTTCTGTCTTATGTCTTCCCCTCCCATCCCTTCCCTTCCTTTCCCCTCCCTTCTCTCTTCTTGGTTCTTCCGCTTCTCATCTCTCTCTCGTCGTCTCTGTTCTCCGTCCCTACCCTTCCCATTCCATCCCATCCCATCCCATCCCTTCCCTTCCCTTCCCTTCCATTTCGTTTCGTTCATCTCTGCCTCTTTAGGTAATGAAAGTGGTAATAATAACTTGCGATTTTGACGTTCATACGCCATTAATTGTGATACATTTTGTGGTAATAAAAAAAAAAAAAAAGGTAATTACTACTGAGAGAGAGAGAGGGAGGGGAGGGGACAAACCGAAAAAATAAATCACAAAAACAAGAAAAGCGAGGAGAAACCAGTAAGAAAAAAGGGAGAGCGACAGTTTGCCCTTTTGCAGCAGTCCACCATCCTCCCTTCAAGGCATAGGGAGGAAGGTAAGGAGAGTTTGTATAACCGGGCAGTGGAGCGGACCGGTTGTATCAGCGCCACCACGTGAAGGCGTCCCTCTGTATCGCCCATAGAAGGGATTAAATCATATATACCCTTTTTGAATTTACCCACCTGCCAGAAATACATTGTGAAAAAAATATGTATACTCATAGATATCTATATTTTTTTCGACAGGCTCTTTAAAATGCACATTAATTTGCAAAACCGAAAAGGTGTAATCAGTTTGTTTGGGTGGTTAATGAAGGGGAAATGAATCTTTTTTAGGTTTGTGAATGATGAGTTGTTCGGTGTGTGTGTGTGTGTGTGTGTGTGTGTGTGTGTGTGTGTGTGTGTGTGTGTGTGTGTGTCCGTCCTTACCACCCCACCTCCATTGCCCTACTCCCCCTTCCCCTTCCTCTCTCCATCTACTTATCTTTCCCTCCCTTCTCCTCCCTTCCCTTGTGTCTCACATTTCCCTCCCCGTTTCACCTTCTTCCCTCTCCCAACACCTCCCTCTCCCTCTTTCCCTTCCTTTACCTCCTTCCCCTCACAGTTACTTCCCTGTTATCTTTGTCTTCACATTTTTATTCCTTTCCCCTCTCTCATGTCCCCCTCCCCATCCCCACTCCTCTCTCCCAACTCCCCCTCCCTAATTCCACACTACTACACCTTCCTTTTCCATCCCTTCTCTCCCTTTCTACTATTTACTCTTTTCTTTCTACTTTCGCTCCCTCTTCCCACCCATATTCCTCTCCCCCATCCCTTTCATCTCCCACATTCCCTCTCCTCCTCCTCTTGCTCCTCCTGCTCCGCCTCCTCTTCCTAAAATAATGATGATAAATTACAATACGATAATCTACGCCGCACATCGAAAAGACTTATTAAACAAAGCAAAAGAGCACTGGAGATCCACATTGCTAATACGTGCAAATCAAATCCTAAAGAATTTTACAGTTACATTAGAAAGAAAAAGGTTATGACTACATCAATAGGTCCTCTAGAAACAAACAATGGCAGACACACTGAAAATGAGGTCGAAATGGCAAACATTCTTAACGATTACTTTGCGTCTGTTTTTACAGTAGAAAACACCACCAGAAACCTACTGTTACCCACAAACCAAGCAAATAGCACAGTCCTTAGTAACTATGCTATTGATAATAATGATATCCTTTCAGCCATAAATAGTACGGACATAAACAAAACCCCTGGCCCCGATAAAATATCACCGAGAATTCTCAAAGAAGCAAAACATGAGTTACTGCTGCCACTCTCTGTCTTATTCAATAAATCATTAAGTACTGGGAAAGTTCCACGCGAATGGAAACTAGCAAATGTAACACCAATTTTCAAAAAGGAAATGAGTCGCACCCAGGAAATTACAGACCAATCAGCTTAACATCAGTAGTGTGCAAGTTAATGGAAAAAATCATAAGAGATAAAATAGTTAATTATCTAGAAGAAAATAATATAATTAAAGACTCGCAACATGGATTCAGACATCGTCGTTCATGCTTAACTAACCTACTGGACTTCTTCCATGATGTTTACAAATCATACGATGACTCAAGAGCAGTAGATATAATTTACCTCGACTTTCAGAAAGCATTTGACACTGTCCCTCACAAGCGTCTCATGAGAAAAATAGAAGCACATGGAATAAAAAGGAAAGACGCTAAAATGGTTACAAGACTGGCTGTCAGACCGAAAACAGCGAGTTGTGATAAACGGAAAGGAATCCAAATGGCGTAATGTGATCAGCGGCGTTCCCCAAGGCTCAGTACTTGGACCGATACTTTTTATTATCTATATAAATGACATTGATGAGGGTCTAAATTGTAAAGTATCCAAATTTGCAGATGATACTAAAATAACCAGTAAAGTCACTTCAAAATTACAGTGGCAGCAGTTACAAAAAGACCTTAATACTTTAGCAAGCTGGGCAGAAAAATGGCAAATGAAATTCAACACAGAAAAATGTAAAGTACTTCATATCGGAAGTAACAATGTCCATGCAAATTACAAAATGAACAATATTCAGTTATCAAGTACAGACAGTGAAAAGGATCTTGGTGTGATAATATCAAATGACCTAAAACCAAGCAAGCAGTGTACCGATGCGGTAAAAATTGCAAACAAGCTAGTGGGTTTTATTGGAAGAACTTTCGAGTTTAAATCGGAAAAAGTCATACTTGCCTTGTACAACTCGCTAGTGCGCCCCCATCTTGAGTATTGTGTGCAATTCTGGTCTCCGTACTACAGAAAGGACATTGAAAAATTAGAGAAAATTCAGCGAAGAATCACAAAAATGGTACCACGACTTAGAAACAAACCATATGAGGAACGCCTTGAAGAACTTAAATTATTTAGCCTAACGAAGCGCAGGTTAAGAGGGGACCTTATTGAAGTTTTCAAAATCATGAAGGGATATGACAACTTAGACATGAATAAATATTTTGATATAGACCGGTCTAGTCAAACCAGAAGTAATGGCTGCAAAATCATGGGAAAACGATTCCAATCCCACGAAGCAAAATACTTCTTCTTTAACAGAGTTGTAAATATCTGGAACAGATTACCCTCAGATACCGTGAACAGTATCTCAATTGAGACATTCAAAAACAAATTAGACAAGTATTTGCACGAAAATCCTCAGCTGACTCTTTTTCTGTCCGAATAACTTGCTTTTATAGCTACGGTACATGTAAGTTCATGCCCCCTTAGTCTACAAGACACCCCGTAAACAATGTACCCGTACATAGTGTTGCGTCACGATATTATACATTTTCAATTTATTCGGTGCAAACAAAGCAATATAAGCACAGATTAGGATCTGCACAGATAACCCTGAGTTAACGGTCACTACTCTTACTTTCGACCTGTGATGGGCTGTGGATCACTGAGGGTCCCTGTTAGTCAAGTGACCACCATCGGGATTTTTTAATGTACCAGGGGTCACTGCTTCAGGATGAAACTTGTGTACTGTCCCACATGGGAGAGTTCCTTGTCTCAGTGGAGTGAACGGAGCTATTGCCTGATTGACTGCTGCCTACCTAAAAAGCGCCAGGGAAGGTTGCCGCACCACCCCTAAACATCCACTCTGTGCATTGCACATCCACACTGTGCACTGTGCAGTCCCCTTTTATCTAAGACACCCGTCCTATATACTTTTCAGTCTCCCCAGCGCAAAGAAAGCAATATAAGCACAGATTAGGAGCTGCACAGATAACCCTGAGTTAACGGTCACTACTCTTACTTTCGACCTGTGATGGGCTGTGGATCACTGAGGGTCCCTGTTAGTCAAGTGACCACCATCGGGATTTTTAATGTACCAGGGGTCACTGCTTCAGGATGAAACTTGTGTACTTGTCCCACATGGGAGAGTTCCTTGTCTCAGTGGAGCAAACGGAGCTAGGGCCTGATTGACTGCTGCCTACCTTAAAAGCGCCAGGCAAGGCTGCTGCACCACCCTAAACATCCACACTGTGCAGTGTGTAGCTTCCACGTTATGTCCACAGACTTCCCATTAACTCAATGTAACTGGTTTATAATGTCATGCCGTAACTATTATTTTATTTGTTTACTTTCTCTTTCAGGTTACTCTATCGGGTAGCTTATAGATAAAGTATTATAGAATGTGACTTTTCCTTTCCAGTGTTTCCTATAAAATTTCCATGTCAGTTTTTCCATGCTGCATGGTGGTTTTTCTCACTTTTTCCTGGAGGGTTTGGTGGTGGGGGGAGCCTTCTTGCTTTCCTATCCTTATCCTTCAACATGTAGAGTTAGATCTTGTAGTCATAGTTTTCTCTAACAAGCAGCCTCGAAAGGACCATAAGGTCTGTTGCTGTTTGCTTTCCTGTGTAATCCTGTGTAATCCTCCTCCTCCCTTGCATTTTTCCTACCCAGCCAGCCCCTCCCCACCCCTCCCTCTCCCTTCCCCTTCCCCCGCCAGCACTCAAAGGCTGATTGCGTGAGTGGAGGATAACAAGACAGAGTACAGAGACAGAAAGAAGGAAGAAGGAAGGAAGAAAAAAGAGAAAAAAAAGAAGCGAGGTTTGGAGGAAGAAAGGAAAGGAGGAGGAGAAAAAAAAAGTATTAAGGAAGGAAAAAGAAAATAAATGAAGAAAGAAAGAGAGTTAGATGGGCTGAAGACAAGGAAGGAAGAAAATTAAAGAAGGAAGAATAAGAAAACGTAAGGCACAGGGAACTTAAGGATGAAAGAAGGAAGAAAAAAAATAAAGGTAGGCACAGGGAACTTTTAAGGATGAAAGGAGGAAGAAAGAAAAATATAAACCAATCCAGTTCTGTCTTAATCAAAAAGGAAATCTTGAGGCATCAGGAAAGAAGCTGCCTGTCAATATAGGTGTCATCGTACTGAACTTCCTTTATTTCTTACTTCCCTCCCTCCCTACTCCTCTCCTTCTTAGCTTCCTTACCTCTTTTCCTCCCGCTCTACCCTCCCTCTTTCCCTCCCACCTGTTAGTTTTCTCTCAATCTCTACTTTCCTCCCTCCTTTTGCCTCCCTCTGTACTTTTCTTCCATAATATAATTGCTTCCCTCCCTCCCCCCTCCTCCACCTCTGCCTCCCTCTTGCCTACCTTCTTACCTAAT